>NW_026000241.1:26196403-26209247 GCF_001458135.2 Marmota marmota marmota
GTTGTCTTCATTCCCTCACTACCTTTTGCATGTCAGAAGGAAGAGCTCCTGGCGAGAACCAGACCATAGGAAGAAAATTCTTGTGACAAAGTATGATTGATGCTATTATCCTGGGTGCCCGAGGCAATTGCTCAAATGATATCGTAGCTTGGAATTGTCTGCCAACGATGATACCCTGTGCCAACACTGAAAACTCAATTTATTTTTTTTTTCAAGTAAACATTGATAAGCATGTCTGTCTTTTGCTTCTCAAGTGGTTATTCCAATCTGAGGAAATACTGGAGACAATCTCTTTGTCTTTCTAGTTTCACATGTCTAGACTGACAGGAAAGAAACCATGGGTTGTGAACTCACTTTCATGATACACTCCAATCAAATGAGTCCTGCTAAACAACTTTTTTTTTTTTTTTTTGCACCGGGGACTGGGGATTGAACTCAGGGGCACTCAACCACTGAGCCACATCCCCAGCCCTATTTTGTATTTTATTTAGAGACAGGGTCTCACTGAGTTGCTTAGAGCCTCACTTTTGCTGAGGCTGGCTTCGAACTCAGGATCCTCCTGCCTTAGCCTCCCAAGCTGCTGAGATTATAGGCATGTGCCATTTTACCCAGCTTAGTCTTGCTAAGCTTCTAACCCATGCATTTCTGCCTCTGAGTCTTGGTTTATGCTTTTCTATCTGCATAGGGCACAGATTCTCATTCTTGAGTTCATGGGTGAGGTTTTGGGTGTGAAGGAGCCTCCAGGAAGTGAAGGCTATGTTTTATGTAAATCTACAGATGTGCATCATTCTGGGAATAAAGTATCTAGAATTCACCAGACTTGCATAGGTGGCTATGAGTGAAGGTTGTTTATAAACTCCTCCTTATCTCCTTACTTACTTCCCTACGAATTCACTTATTCATTTATTGACAAATACTTATCGAGAGCCCACTGTATATCAGACACTGTTTCAGACACTAGGGATATATCACTGAACAATAAAAAAAGAAAAGAAAGTCTTCCCTTTTGGGAATGCATTTCCTAGCTGGAGAATGTAGAGAATAAATTACAATAAAAATACATAAATAAATAGCACGCTGAAAGATAATACGCGATATGTAAAAATTTAAAAAGAACCTGTAAGGAGAATCAAAAGTGCTAGGGGGAGAATTGAAATTGTAAATAGGAATGTCAGGAAAGAACCAATTAAGAAGATGACATTTGAGGGGCTGGGGCTCAGTGGTAGAGCGCTAGCCTGGCATGCGTAAGGCACTGAGTTCAATCCTTGGCCTGTAAGTTTCCCAGGAAATAGTCTATCTTTTGGGTAACCCAAAAGCAACCAAGTGGTTCACTCATATATCCTTAGCCCCACAAAGTAGACAGTCAACAATCTATGATTGCACCTCATTAAAATAAAGGTATTGTGTCTACCTACAGCTAAAAAATTTTAAAAAAGATGAAATTTGAGCAATGACTTGAAGGAAGTTAGGGAGTGATCTTCATGGATATTTGAGAGAAGAGCATTCCAGATGGGGGTGGAATGCTCAAGGACCCTGAGATAGGCATTTGTCTGGAATATAATAGCAATAGCAGGAAGATCAATGTGATTGGAGCAGTCAGAAAAGGAGAATGCAGGAGGTGAGGCTGAGGGCACTGCAGAACATATAGAACTGGGAGAGAAAGGGAGAGAGCCATGGGAAGATTCTTAAAAACAGGTGATGTGGGTCTAGGGTTGTGGCTCCGTGGTAGAGTGCTCACCTAGCATGTATGAGGCACTGGGTTCAGTCCTCAGCACCACATAAAAATAAAAAAAATAAAGATATTGTGTCCACCTAAAACTAAAAAAAAATATTAAAAAAAATAGGTGATGTGATCTGATTTGTGTTATGTTGAGAAAAAGGGATAAGTTGGAAAGGGTTGGGGTAAGAAAAACAGTAGGCCACTTCAATAATCTAGGTGAGAAATAATGGTGGTTTGGATGAAGATAACAGGAGCAGAGATATGATCAGATTCTGGATAAGAGAAAGAAAGAAATGAGACCAAGATGATTTCATGGTTTGTGGCCTAAGCAATTGGAAAGATAGAAGTACCATGAACCAAGATGGGGAGAAGTGTAGGGGACAATATTGGAAATTCAGCTTGGGAAGGTTAAGTTAGATATCTGAGGAGAGAAGTCTAGTTGGCAGCAGGATGTGTGAGTCAGGAGTTCTAGGAAAAGATTCAGATGGAAGGAAATCATTTGGGATCTATCAATTATAGCTATTATACAAGCCACTAGCCCAATAGCCTACTTCCCTTCTCTGACCCACTATACACTTTGCTTGTACTTCCTAATGAAAAATTTAACACCTCTCTTTGTATTATAGTTTTTTTTTGTATATACTTTCTGTTGGGAGTCGCCCTGGCTCCAAAGACTAACTTCCCCATCCCCTGAGAAGAGCGGTCCAATGGTGAGCCCTGCTGGCTCACATGATCCTTACCCACCAATCAGACTAGCCCTGCTGACTCACATGATCCTTACCCACCAATCAGAAAGCACCCCATGCCAACTGTCAAACCATTCAACCATTAAACTGTCATAACTGTAAAACCACCCCCGGCTCTATAAATATGCGGAGCTATTCCTCAATAAATGGGCATTTTCTCCAATGAGGAGCCTTGTTCGGTCTTTCACTTTCCATCCTCCTTCCAGGAATACAAAGTCCTCAAATTATGTCTTATCCAATTTTATATTCTTTTATTTTACCTGTAAAAACATTGGGCACAATAAATTATGGTATTCTTTTAAGCTTTTCATTAGCCTTTCATATGTCAAGTGCTCAGACCTGTAGATGGATTGAAAGAAATAGTATTTAACTTCTTTTTTTTTCTTACTCATTCACATTTGCTGTAAAACTCAAAACAGTTTTCATTTTCTCCTCAATGTAAAATAAAGACAAATTTTCTCTCTAAAACTGAAAATTATGAAGGTGACATTAGCAAGATGACTAGAGGTACCTGGTGTGTTTCAGTCAACAAAGGCCCCAAACAAAGGGGAAAAAAAAACAGAAGAAGAAAAATCCCAGCTATTTTAGGGGAGAGTGTAAGCCAGGATGTTGACTTGCAGGGGGAATACGGCAGAGACATGTAGAACGTGGAGATGTGACTTCATAAGAAGGGAACTGAGCACACACCATCTATCATTTCACCTCTGGAGATCAACCCTGAACTAAGAGGGATTTTGTTCTATGGGAAGAAGGGGGTGCAGAAGAACCTACTCATGCCACAGTTTCCAAAAAATTTCCTGTGGGAGAACCCTGCACCCCTACAGGCCCTGAGCCCAGTTTATGGGGCTGCTGGGCTACCATACAGCAAATGGCTCTGAATAAAAAAATCCTAATCTATATTTTACCTTTGTCCCACCCAGGTTTTTAATACATGGGTTGATTAGAAGACAAACTTTTCCTCACAGGTCCTGTGAAAAAGCTGGACAGGTGCCCTTAGAAGGTCTGCTGACCCAGTCCTGTTAGTGAGTCAGGAGGTCCTACTCATCTTTCCACAGCTTGGATGGTCCACACTGAGTATCTTGGCCTGTAAGTTTCCCAGGGAATAGACTACCTTTTGGGTAACCCAAAAGCAACCAAATGGTTCACTCATTATATCCTTCGCCCCACAAAGCAGACAGTCAACAATCTCTGAGCAGCTAAGGCTGCCACACATCCCAGGAAGCAGCCAGGTGACCTTGCCCACTCTACTACTGCCTTTGGAAGCAGCCATGTGGTTGTAATGCTGATTAAAACTGATGAAGCTTCAGGGACCCTAAAGAATCACCTGATTCTGAGGCATATTAGAGTCAAATTGTCAAAAGGATAAGATAGAGCTGGGGATGTAGCTCAGTGGTAGAGTGCTTGCCTAGCATGCATGAGGCCCTGGGTTCAATCCCAGTACTAAAAAAAGTATAAGACAGAGAATTATTAAATTAGCAAGAGAATACATTAAACCACATATAGGTGAATCCTTATAAGAATAACAGCAGACTTCTAAATAAAAACCTTTTAGGTCAGAAGGGGATGGGAGGATATATTCAAAGTTGTGAAAGAAAAAACTGCCAATCAAGAACACTATACTCAGCAAAGATATCCAATAGAAATTAAGGAGAAATACTTTCCAAAATAAGCAAACACCAAGGGACTAATCACATTGAGGCTGGCCTGAAGAAATGCCTAAGAGGAGTTCTACACTAGAAAGAAAAGTATAAGAATTATTATGAGAACATGTGAAGTATAAAACTTGGCATTAGAACATATAAACAGAAGAGAAAGAGAATCAAACTCATCCATTACAAAACCCCAGAAAGATACCAAAATGAAAAACTAGAGAGGAAGGAACAAAGGGTATACAAAATAACCAGAATGACCAGAAAAATAACAGAATGATAGGAATGTCTTTACTTACCAATAATAACCTTGCATATAAACATATTAAATCCCCCCATTAAAAGATACAGAGTGGCTAAATGGGATAAACAAAACACAAACTAGACTCAGTGATATAGTATCTATAAGAAATGCACTTGAGCAATAAAGATAAACACACACGAACTGAAAGTGAAAAAGTGAAGATATGAAAAAAGATAGACACTAACATTGCTGTGTGTATATACGGGTCTGTATAACCAATGTGATTCTGCAACCTGTACACTTGAAAAAATGAGAAATTATACCCCATTTGATTCAAATGTATGATATGTCAAGATCATTGTATTGTCATGCACAACTAATAAAAAAACGAAAAAGATAAAACATACAAATGAAAATAAAAACTGAGCAGAACTAATGCTACCAAATAAAATGGACTTCAATTAAAAACTGTAGAGAGAGACAAGAAGGTCACTTTATAATGATAAGAGGACCAAATTAAGAAGGGGAGTTAACAATTGGAAATATACATGCATCCAATGCTGGAGGACACAATTATATAAAGCTAACATTACTAGATGCAATGGAGATATAGGGTTTGAATATAGCAATGATTTTGAACTTCAATACCCCACTTTCAACAATGTACAGACCAGCCACATAAAGAAAATAAAAAAGATACATCAGAATTAAACCATACTAAAGACCAAATAGCCCTAACAGATATTTATAGAACATTTTATACAAGACATGAAGAATACATATTCTTCTCATTAACACATGAAATGTTCTCCAGCATAAATCATATGTTAGGCCACAAAACAAGTCTCAAAGGATTAAGAAAAGCTGAAATTATAACTTGTATTCTCTTTGATAATAACAGAATAAAACTAAAAATCAAAAGAGGAACTTAGAAATTGTACAATAAAATAAATTGTACGAATACTTGGAAATAAAACATTCTCCTGAATGACAAACGGGTCAATGAAAAAATCAAATGGAAAATTAAAAATTTCTTAAACAAAAGTGAAAATACCACATATGAAAACTGATGGAATGCAGGGTAAACAGTCCTGATAGATGTTCATAGCAGTAAATACCTACATAAAAGAAAGAAGGAAAGGAAAGATTTCAAGTAATTAATTTAATGATGTAACTCAAGGAAATAGAAGAGCAAAAACAGATTAAACCCCAAATTAGTAGAAGAAAAATAAAAAGAGCAAAATATAAATATAAATAAAATAGTAAAAAAACCCTACAAAATTAATAATATATTTTTTGAAAGGATAAACAAAAATGACAAAACTTTAGCTAGAATAACCAAGAAAAAAGGGAAAGACCCAAGTGAATAAAATTACAGGTTAAAGAAAAAAGAAACATTATAACTGATACCATGAAAATATAAAGATCATTAGGAACTATTATGAAGAACCATAAATGAACCATAAATTGCAAAACCTATAAGAAATGGATAAATTTCTAGGACATATAAAATTATCAAAATTGAACTATGATGACAAAGAAAATCTTAACAGATTAATAACAGGTAATAAGACCAAACCAATAGTAAAAAATCCTTTCAACAAAGAAAAGTCCATGACAGATGGCTTTTATATTGAATTTTACCAAACATTTAAAAAGTAGTAACAACAATTTTTTTCCTAACTATTCCAATATATTAGAAGGGAAGAAACCCTTCCAAACTCATTCTACAGTAAGGACAGATTTTTTCCCAATAAAATAAAGAAAACTACAAACCAATATCTCTAAAGAAAAAAGATTATTTTTTTCCACACAATACTAGCAAATCATGTTTAACAACAAGTTAAAAAAAGATTATACACCATGACCCACTGAGATTTATCTGAGGAATGCATGACTGGGTTACCATATGCAGATCAATAAATGTAATGCATCACAATAATAGAATGAAGAACAAAACATATAATCATCTCAGTAGACACAGAAAAAGCATTTAATAAAGTCTGATATCACTTCATGATAAAAATTCTAAAAAAATTAGGTGTAAAAGGAATGTAGCTCAACACAGTAAGGGCTATATATGACAAACCCACAGCAAACATTATATCAAATAGGGAAAAGATGAAATAGTTTTCTCTAAAATGAGGGGGAAAAAATCTGCTCTCATCACTCTTATTCAGTGTAAGAATGAAAGTCTTAGCCAGAGCAATAAAATAAGAAATAAAGTATTCAAATAGAAAAGGAGGAAGTCATATTACCTTTGTTTGCAGATAACATGATTTTAATATACAGAAAAACCCAGACTCTACCAAAACCCACTAGAATTCATAAATCAATCCAGCAAGGCTGCAGGATACAAAATCAGCCTCCCCAAATTGGTAACTTTAAAAAAATACACCAATAATGAATAGCTGAGAAAAAATGGTGCAAGCACTTCTATTTCTAACAATAAAAGAAAAAGTAGAGATAAATTTAACCAAGGAATTGGAAAGTAAATAATCTGTACAATAAAAATTATAATACACTGAT
Source organism: Marmota marmota marmota (assembly GCF_001458135.2). NCBI lineage: Eukaryota > Metazoa > Chordata > Mammalia > Rodentia > Sciuridae > Marmota > Marmota marmota. The sequence continues at coordinate 26,203,292 of NW_026000241.1, forward strand.
GAAAGAAATGATAAGGATGCAAAAGAATGAAAAGATGTTCCATGTTCATGGATTGAAACAATTAATATTGTTAAACTCTCTATATAATCCAAGGTGACCTACTATAGATTCAAGGCAATTCCTATCAAAATACCAATGATATTCTTCCTAGAAATAGAAAAAATAAAAGACAGTCCTAACATTTATTTGAAACCACAAAAATATTCAGAACAGCCAATGCAATCATGAGCTAAAAGAACAAATCTGGAAGCATTACAACACCCAACATTGAAACATACTAGAAAGTTACAATAACCCAAACAGTATGGTACTGGCACAAAACACATACAGACCAATGGAACAGAATAGAGAACTCCCTAATAAATCCATATACTTACAGCCAGCTGATTTATGACAAGGAAACAAGAGCACACATTGGAGAAAGGAAAGCCTCTTCTAAAAATGAGGCTGGGGAAACTGGCTATCCATATGCAGAAGAACATAACTAGATGTCTATCTCTCACCATATACAAAAATCAACTCAAAATGGATCAAAGATCCAAATGTAACTACTAAGGATAATATAGGGGAAATGCTTTGGGACATTGGTCTTGCAAAGATTTTTTTTGAATATGGCCCTAATAGGACAGGCCACAAAAACAAAAATTTGAGAAGTGGGAGTGTATCAAACTAAAAAAAATTTTTGCACTAAAAAGGAAACAGTAAACAGAATGAAGAGACAACCTACACAGTAGGAGGAAATATGTGCCAACTATTCATTTGACAAGGGATTAATTTCTAGAATATATAAGGATCTCAAATATGTAAATTAGTACAAGTCATTATGGAAAACAGTGTGGAGATTTCTTTAAAAACTAGAACTAGCATATGATCTAGCAATCTCACTACTGGTTTTGCACTGAAGGAAACGAAGGTAGTTCATCCACGTGACATCTGAACTCCCATGATCATTGCAGTACGACTCACAATAGCCAAGACAGGAATTGACCTAGGTGCCCCTTCAGAGACCAATGAATAAAGAAAATGTTGTAAAGATACACAGTGGAATATTATCCAACCATACAAAAAGAACGAAATTCCACAATTTGTGGCAATAGGACAGAACTGGAAGACATGAAGGGAAATGGCAGGCATGGAAAGACAAATATTGCATGTTCTCAATTATAGGTGGGAGTTAAAAAGTTCATCTCATCAAAGTAGAGAACAGAGTACTGATCACCAGAGGCTGGAGAGGGAGTCAGGGAGGGAGGGATGGAGAAGGGGTGGCTAATGGATATAGGGGGACAGTTAGAATGGGGGAATAACTATTAATGTTCTCTAGGACAGTAGGATATCTATTGCTGAAAAGAATTAATTAGGTATTTCAAAATAGCTAGAAAGGTTTTTGCATGTTCAACAAAAATGATATGTGTTGGAGGTGATAAATATGCCAATTAAATTGATCTAATCATAATATATTATCTACATGAATTAAAATGTATCCCTAAATGTGTATAATTGTGTGTCAATTAAAATATATTTAAAATTGACTTCTTAAAAATTAAGTATATGTATTGCAAGTAAAATGTAAAAGAAATGTCAAAAGGCAAGTCTTAAATATTTTTTTCTTTCCTTCTTACAGTTTTCTCAATCATTAGCTTTTGTACTTTGCTTTTATTTAACTGCATGCTTTAGCACTGTGGGTTTCAAATTTCTTTAAAAAAAAAAAAGAAAGTAAAGAAAGGGAAAAAACTGGGCTAGAAGATTCTAAAATTCCATAAATTCAGAACAGCTCTGACAAATCCCTGCATTTGCTAAAGGTAACAGAATTTGCTCTACTTGAAGTTAAATATGATCAGAATAAATGTCAGTAAGAAATAGATTTGGCAGTCAATGGTCATTACTGCAACTTCTATTAAACTTTCAGATAGAAAGTACTTTTAAATAAAAGGAGGTTTCTAAGAATGATATCGAGCATTTTCTCTGTAATGGTTAAAAAAACTTTTTTTCAGAGTTACTGTGTAACATTCAAAAAATTAATACCAGTGAATTTATAGATATATGCCATAAGAAAATAACAGACTGAGTCACAAGGCAAGTAACACTTAGGATACAATTTACATGACTAAACTGGATCTTGAGATTTGTACATTAAAACTACTATAGCTAATTATAAAGCTTTAAGAAGTGTTGTATTCAGTGTTTTGCTTTCTTTATCTTCAAGTCTGATAAAGAAGGTTTATATTTAATCATGAACATTGTGGTGTCTTACAAATGGCTCTTCTCAAAACCAATTTGGGGATAATATTGGCCAACTAAAGATAATTAAGGAAAAGAGACTCAGTGGTTAAGAGTGAAGCCAAACACAGGTGGAGAAGGCACAAACAAACAAGTCCTCTAGTCAAAGAGACTCCTGTCAAAAGAAGGCTAAGTGGCTTTTACTGAAGTGCCTCATTGTGTGACAAAGGGGTTGAAACACAGGGATTCCATCAGATTATCTCAGATCTAAAACCCCTTGGAACTTGGGAGACCAGCCAAGGAAAACCTTGCCTTCAAATGAGATGGGTAGAAAAGATTAAAATCAACAATAACAACAAAGCCAAAACCATCCTCCCCTCCACACGACCCCTACCCCCAGAAAGAGAGAAGGAAGTGAGGGGGGGAGGGGAATATAAAGACCAACCAAAACCAAATAATAGACCCAATGGTGGAACCCTGTAGGATGTACCTGTATCAACCTCTGACATTATTCTCTGTAATCAGATTTATTTAGAAGCTATGGACATAGCACAATGTACATACATGCCAGGCTTTATTCTAAGAGCGTCACAATATTACCTTATTTAATTTCCTTCTGAATCCCATGAGGAGCAACAGTATTGCCATTATCTAAGCAGACACATAGAGATCCTATAACAATTCACTAAGTGGCAAAGCTGGGAGTCCAACCTGGACAGTTGAATCCCCAGCATATGCTCATGGTGGCTGTGCTATCCTATGCTGGGAGAAACTGGAAAAAAAGGACATTGCAAATGAAATGCATGTGGTCTGTCAATAGCCAAACAGCAGCAAAGCCCAGGCTGCTTTTTAAAAGAGCGTCACTTCCACGTTCCCCAGACATATCCATTTTTTTGTCACCCATAAATCAAACCCAGTAGGGGGAAACAAAATAATTGGGTTATTTAAGGCAGACGAGGCAAGTGGGAAGCAGTTTGATTTTCAACGAGTACCTGAAAGGCTGGCGTTGAGGGAGACCAGCCTGTTCTCCAGCATGTGAGGACCATTAATCACTTGGTTAGCTTGTACCATGGGAAGGTTTCCCACTGCTTATCACTGTTCCTTTTCTCCTTTGTCCAAAATAACATCGAATTAAATAAATGAGTAGCTTACATTTCTGGGTCCAAAAGGATGTTGATATAAGTTTTGGAAATGAGAAGAACAGACCACCCCTAAAAGGAAATTCCAGAGAGGAAAGGCATACCACCAGGGCACACACGATCGTACCCTGCTTTAGCATCCTTGAAAACCACAGTCTCCTCAAGGATTTTCCTGATTACTGTCTTCAGAAGCATGAAAAAGTTCAATGGGATTTTCCTGATTATTGAATGCAGAAGCATGAGAAAGTTCCATGAGTCACTTGGTAGACTTGTCTAATTTGAAGTTTACTGCCAGGCAGTTTGGAGGGTTACATTTTTATTACACTACATGACAGTTCTGAGAACAGGAAAACCTGTTAGTCACAAGAAATCGCCTTCTCCAAGTGGACCAGAATTTTTAAATTCAATATTCTTAAATTTGGGCGGGTGGGTGAGAGAGAAGAGGTGGGAAGATCATGGATTCCTTTGTGAATCTGATAAAAGTTATGAGTGCAGTCCCCAGAAAAATGCATGGGAATATAGCCATGATAGACTGGCCTTTTAGTTTTGGAGTTGACAAAGCTCTTAATACCCTGTGTCTTTAGAAAATGTTATTCAGGACCTAATGGAATTCTATAGATGGTTGAAGAAGATAGTATCAAACTACTGGAAGGCTCAGTTTATTGTTGAAACTGGGTCAAAGACTGCTGGGATGATCTTTAGCAATTCTCTGGTCTCCTCATCATTATCTGGCCAAAGGAAGAAATTTAGAGATAATAAGTATGGAAATACCCAACTATCATGGCCACCTTCAAGGTTAAGCATTGTTGAAGAGGCAAGGAATAATTTCAAATTTGGTTTCAATTATTTCATTTTTTTTTTAAACAAACATTATCAAATCTACTTGGGGTAAAATGAAAAATCTCAGCAGCTGTTTTTCCCCAAGAGATATCAGTTTCCTTTTAAAAAGAGAATCTTTTTCTAGTGAAAACTAACTGGAATCAGATAAAACAGGAAAAATAAAACAAAACAAGAAAACTTCATAGGCATCCCTATTGATAGTGCAAAGCTCAGGAAACAAATTTAAATAGTCCAAAGTAAAATTTCATCATTGATTCACCCATTCAATTAATCATGAATTAATTTAAATAACTTTTCATTGAGATCCTACTATAGACAGGCCTCACGGTACAGTGTCATGCAAATAATTCAACAGACCCTGTCCAGGAGTGCCAGTAAAGTACTGTGGGATTCCAGAGCCATGTCAACTTCATCATCACCCATCAATGAAAGAGGTGAAAAAGACAACCAAACCAACGTGTGGGCACTACATTATTATGGTCCGAACTGTAAAAGCAGCTGTGTGGTGCAGATGATGAGACCACCTTTAAATGACATGTAGGGACCTCACCTTATTTCTATATTCTAAGTCCCTTATACGTTACTTGGCACCCGATAAGCACACAATAGTGTTTGCTGATAAGGCGAAAGCTTTTGGTTCTCACTTGGTTGTTCTGTGGCTTCATAAGAGTCAGAGTATTCACAATCATTCCTCTTACACATTTGAGAAAATCTGAGTCCTCGAGAAGTGAATGTCCAAGGGTAGCACAGTCCAGATACTCAGACGTACATATAAAATTCCAATCTTCTCTGCTCTTAATTCAACGTTCTTCCCACCAAACACACAGTCCTCTAGAGAAATGGAAAGTAATTGGTGATTTTTATGTGTTTCTGAAATAGATGCACCAAATCGTGGAAGAGGAGGGTTTGTAAAGTTGGATGGAGTCTGCTCGGAGCTGCCTGATAATGATGGACTATTGACCTTGCATGGGTCAGCTTTGAGACTAATAAGTAATAAGCTAATTAGTTACTGCACTGGAAGGAGAGAAAGAAACAGACAAAACAGGAAATGGAAGAAGGACTGGCAAAATGTTATGTTCTTGTGTTACACACTGAGGCAGGTAAAACCAACAAAAATCAGAGGGCCAGTGATGAAGGCAAGATTGCTACCCAAAGAGGAGGTAAGCTGACAATAACAAGTAGTTTTACGGCCGGGGTGTAGCTCAGTGGCACAAGGCTTGTGTCTTATACATGTGGTCCACAGAACTGAAAAAAAAAAATAAAAAAATAAGAAAATTAAAAAAATAAAAGGTGGTTTTAAACTAGCTTCTGCTTGACCTCTACCATCAGAGACCTCAAAGCTGTTGCCACACCCAGGAGAATCTAAAACTCTATCTCCCTGTTTTTGATAGCCAGGTATACGTTCAATGAGGAAATATGGGGACTCAAATAGGGAGAGATAAGGAAGCTGTGATTCTAGAGGGGACTGGAGTTCACCATCCAATTTCTGTCTAGGTCCTGCTGTGCCTGTGGCCTTACTCGGGTTCACTTTCAGGAGCGAGACTGATCCATTTCAATGCAAAACTCCAGATTCAATGCATTCAATGCACAATTCCAGACTCACCAACTCACAATTGGCCTGGAGTGGTGTCTGCATTTGTGGTCCAAATTCCAGGGGACATTGTTAGTCCCTTACTTGGGCTTAAAATGTACATTGTATTCTAGCTACTCTAGGCTTAAAGTTTGAAGCACCTCAGAAAACTCTGGTTCTCAGCTGTCAC
>NW_026000241.1:26217011-26249072 GCF_001458135.2 Marmota marmota marmota
TGATTCTACAACATGTACACTCAGGAAAATGAGAAACTATATCCCATCTCTATAAATCAATGTGCATAAAGGCAGTCTGTCATATATAACTAATAATAACAATAATAAAAAGCCCAAATGGACAGGGGCATGTGCACAAACAAGGGTCCTAGCCTACAAGATCAAGTTTTCAAAGGGACACAAAGGAAGAAGAAGAAGAAAGAGAGAAAAAAACACACAGAGATCAGGAGAGGGAGAGAGGGACAGAGAGAGCAAGCCTTTGCGCAGGAAAGAGTGTGTGCGCGTGCACAATGTGCACATCGGGGCCCCTCCAAATCTCCGGGAAAAGAAAAACCTAATGAAAAACTATCTGGTTAAGCCTCTTTTTAGGAAAGAATAGCTAATGCCTGCTGACTGACCAGTTTTAGTAAGGATGAGGATAGCCAACTTTTAATTGGCACTAGTATAGCATTGCACTAAAGGTTTGTTCCTTAAAACGGAGGCATTAGATAAAGACAGGTTCACGTTTCTCCCACCACTGTGCTTGGACGGGAACACAAAGCCCAATGGGCCAAATAAAGGAACTAGAAGCTGCACAGAAAAATCCTGTAAACTCATGATTGATGTCCACTGACACCTTGGAACAATGACCCCATGGGAACTGGCAGAGGGTATATACCATATGCAACAAGGGGACAGGTCAGCTAGGCTCTAGAGGAAAGGCAATCCCCAGCCACAGCCCCAACATCACGGCAACTTACTCTGAAGTTGTCATGTCTGCCTCACAGGCATATGAAATTTATACACTCATTCATTAAATATTTACATAGAGCCTTCCATGGGCCAGACAGTGACCTCAGTGCTGGGCATCCAGCAGAGAGCAAAGGAGACCGGGTGCCTTCTTCTGAGAGTTCTGCATTGGAGTGGGGGAAACAGATCATCATCAAGTAAACAATTCCTTAATAAAGCATGAGGCAGTGGGGAGTTCTGTGAAGAAAAACAAATCTAGCAGGATAATGGGAGAGACAGTAACTGGAATGCTGGGAGCCATTAGCCAAGTAGGTATGACAATTTCCTTGCCAGCGTACCCCATGTCGCTGACATTTTGCAGTGACATTGAATGTAGTTGACCTTGCTCAAGGACCAGGGCGGATTAGGGTGTTCCCGGTTTAACATAATCGGGTTTAGGGCGTTCCCAGTTTAGGTTCCAGGTTTAAGGTTTAAGATTATTCCTGCTGGGAATAGGGCGTATCCTGCTGCCTAAGTTCCCCTTGAGTTCTCACGGGATTCAGACAGTATATTTTGGGAGACAGATGCCCAGTGGAGGTGAATTTGGGAGAGAACGTGGATTTGGGCAGAGAACGTGGATTTCCCCAGAACGTGATTGTAGACGGCTGGTGTGAGTTCGGGAATAAAGAGTTGCTGTTTGAATCTACAAGCTGTGTGGTGGCTCGTGATTGTGTGCCCAGCCAGACTGCGGCACTGGAAGATGATTGGGGCAGGAAGTTAGAGATGCCTGCTCAGCAGATACACGTTCCTGCACCCTGATGATTCTCTTTCAACTTATGTCAAAGCTGCTTTGCCCTCTTTGGTGAGCACCATGGTCCACCTTGAGGTTAAAAACCTGCCTCATGTATGCTGATGTGGCCCTACTGTGGTATGGAAGGCAAAGGGCTCTGGAAGAGAAAAAAACATCCAATGTCATCATGATGGTGGCAGACGGTTGCTTTGGTGGCTCCTAAGACCCATGCTTCCTGGTGTTGGTACCTTTGGGTAGATCCTCCCCTTTAATTTGAACTGGCCCAGTGACATTTGAACCAACAGAATACAATGGAATCAATGCTGGGACAGTTCCAAGCTTAAGCCTTAAGAAGGTCTGGTAGCTTCTGTTTTATATGTGGGGAAGGCCAAGTAAGCCCCACTACCCTGAGGCTAACCTGCTATAGAAAGCCCAACCTCACCATGTGGGAAGGCCAAGGTAAGGAAGATCAAGACCCCAGCCCACAATACCAGCATCAATGTGGAGACAGACTGTCCTGCCTCAGTAGAACCCCCTAGCTGACCACACACAGAGCAGAGCCCTTCCAAGACTGTGCAAACTGCAGAATCATGGGCAACGAAACACAATGGTAGTTGTTGTACTTAAGCCACTACGTTTTGGGACAGTCTTGTTACTTAGCATTAGTTAACCAAAACAATGACTTGCAATTTCAGATACAAATGCAAATAATAACTTTTTTATATATAGCCTTGTTTTTTTTTTGTTATTGTTCTTGTTGTTTGTTTAGAACTTTCTTCATTTGTTGCCTGTGCCTTTGCTTTTAAAATACCTCATTTGAGGACACAAATTGCTGGATCTCAAAAAAAAAAAAAAAACGGGGGGCGGGGGGGAAAGCTATGTTCTGACTTCACACTTAACAAGAGGTGTCTGCTATCGGGAGGACAAGAATAAGTTTCTGCTGACCTATTCATCTCACACGGGCCAAACTTATGTCCTGTCATAATTTTGTAGGTAGGAAGCTGAACTAGAGTTGACCTCGCTTAGCATTTCCCAACTCAAGTGACAATACCCCACCCTGGAATTCCTGAGGACACTATCAACCTCATCCAGCCGCCACTTGCTGGCCATTCTCAGAAAGTGCTGGCAACAAAGTCTCACTCAAACAGAAGGGACAAATCTGCCTGGCTTCATGGAAAGGAAAAGGAAAAGCGGGGCAATTAATTCACCCCGGGGAAACATGCTGAGGCCATGAATTCACCAGGTAGTGCAGACTGACAGCTGCATGCACAGAAAGGATGTGCCATCCTTCCCTTGTCCCCTGGGCCTTTTCCGGAGGTGGCAGGGGTGGGAATAAGGTGGGGTGGCAGGGAGCAGGGCAGTGCATGATGTGGGGAAGGTGGTAGGGATGGTACCGATCTTAACAAGATTTGTGTTATATAAACCAAAGATCTTGGAGGNGGTGAGCTCATCTGAGACATACAGGAAACAGGGAGTCGAAATAAAAAGCAATAGATTCAATAAAAATGCTAATTCATTTAGCCATAAATTTTTAATGATTTAACCATCTAATTAATTAATAAATTAGTGTTGTTCGGACTATGGCTCCTTCCTGAAAGCAATTGGGGCTGATGGCCGTAAAGGACACAAATGCAATCACCCTAAAGGTTACTAAAAGGTAAGTCGGGAAGCAGCGTTGGCTTTCTCTGTACTTCTTTTCTCAAGAAAATCCAGGCAACAGAGCCAAAGGATGTTGTCCCTGGGGACCCTCTAATATGATCCAGATTAAGAAAATTGCAAAAGGAATTTAGAAACACGGAGAGACTAAAAATAAATGGAAAAAGTTTGGAAGTTGTATCTGAACAAGGACCAGGCAGAGAGAAAGCACATGGGGAATGACCTCAACTTCCTTGGTCAGCCTACAGTAGACAGACAGCCCCACAACTAACCCATCAGTTGACATAGATGCATTTGTGGACCCAGAAGAGACCAGTCAGCACTAGCCCAGTTCACAAGAACCATTCATGGGAACAATCCCAGCTGCAGATCTACAAAATCATGACGGGCTGATGAAGGGGTGTTTGTTTTAAGCAACATGTTTTGGAGTTGTTTCTTATTCCGCAAAAGTTGTCTGATAGAGTTCATTTCATACACAATCAAGTTCTGAGAAACAAATACTAATTTACTCCTATCTTCAGCTTCAGAGAATGGAAAAATCTTTTTAGCCTTTTCTGAGTCCATTTAAATTTAGACTTTTGATGAATGTCTTCTGGTGTAATCCTATCTGCCAATATTATGATTATTGGTCATAATAGCCAGAAAGGAAAAATAAAGTGCTCTGAATTTCTACCCAACAGGCTCAGTTGCCTCTTTTTCATGATGAAAACAAAACCAAAAACTCTCCAGAGGTTAAATTTGACTCCTATAGCACTGAACAAACAGCTTTGGTGGATTCTGTTTATTTAGGCTTTTCATGATCCTGGGGGCAGGGTGGCGGTAGTATTATACGTACTCTTCAGTTTGGGTTGAAAACACTCTTTCTCTTTGGGAGCTTGAGTCAGGGACTAACCTGAAAATCAACACCCAGTAGTACTCTCCAGGGTGGCAAATCGAACAATCCAAACTTCAGCGTGGCTGGTCTCCCATCTTAAGGTAGTCTACATTTGTAAACCAAACAAACAGTCTTAAAGGAAAAAGAAAGAAGATGCCTAAGAACATAAATGTATACTTTAACTTCCAAATGCAAACATGCCAAATGCTTTTCAGAAAGGCGTACATGAGAATGACAATTTAAGATTTAAGCCCTAAAAGCTTTTCACTCTTCCTGGCTCCCACATGTACATGAAAGGTTTAAATGAACAAGAAAAACATGTCGGGATTAGGATTCGATTCCAAAAAGCTTTTATAGTCATATAGAATGACTAGGAGTTACACTAGCTTCAAAAGACACACCAAGCAAAAAAACTGATATTTATCAAATAGCATTAATACTTTATGGGCCAAAGTTGTTTTCACAGTGTATTTACATAATAAGGAGCTTGCCAAGCTGTGTAGATGTTTATGGCTTTAGGGTTCTCATCTTAGAGCTTTCAAATGCAGTCCAAAGGGAAAACCATGTGTTTGTTCGAACATTACATTTGTCAACAGAAATCAGACTCAACACTCGTGAAACAGAAATTATAAGCTCAGTTCTGAGTCAATTTACTACTTTGACATGGTACTTTGACTACTTTGACACATACCACGCTGGGGTGTGGCAGATGCATTTTGATTTAATTTTATTTTTAATGGTCTAACCCTGGAAACATCTCTTAGATGTAAATGTTACTTAGAATTTGTTCTTGATTTGTTAGTATGAAGACTTGCCCCAAATTCTTAGGGCCTCAGACAAAAATTAATAAATGTAACTTTTAAAAAAAATATATGAAGTACCAGATCTTATCATTCAGATTACTTGGCTTTGTTTTTGAAATAATGCAAAAGTTCCCGATCAACTTGATCAACTTAGTTTCTAACTCATTTCAGACATGATTATGTGAAAGAAGAAATGAAGTAAAATAACAAATCAATAAATGGGATGGATTCAAACTAAAAAGCTTCTTATCAGCAAAGAAAACAATCAATAATGTGAAGACAGAGCCTACAGAATGGGAGAAAATCTTTACCACATGCACCTCAGATACAGCACTAATCTCCAGGATATATAAAGAACTCAAAAAACTTAACACCAAAAAAATCAAATAATCCAATCAACAAATGGGTTAAGGAACTAAACAGACACTTCACAGAAGAAACACAAATGATCAACAAACATATGAACAAATGTTCATCATCTCTAGCAATTAGAAAAATGCAAATCAAAACTACTCTAAGATTTCATCTCAACTCCAGTCAAAATGGCAATTATTGGGAATACAAGCAACAATATGTGTTGGCGAGGATGTGGGGAAAAAGGTATATTATACATTGCTGTTGGCACTAAAAATTGATGCAACCACCATGGAAAGAAAGCAGTATGGAGATTCTTCAGAAAACTTGGAATGGAACTACCATTTGACCCAGCTATACCACTCTTCAGTTTATACTTAAAGGACTTAAAATCAGTATACTACAATGACGCAGCCACATCAATGTTTAGAGCAGCTCAATTCACAATAGCTAAACTATGAAACCAACTTACATGCCCTTCAACAGATGAATGGATAAAGAAAAAGTGGTATAGATATTCAGCCTTAAAGAAGAATGAAATTATGGCATTTGCCAGTAAATGGATGGAGCTGGAGAATAGCATGCTAAGCGAAATAAGCCCATTTCCAAAAAAAAACAAAGGCTGAATATTCTCTCTGATAAGGGGATGCTAATCCATAATGGGGGGAGGGTTGGAAAGAATGAAGCCAGGCATTGCGATGGGTACTAGACTGTGTTGTTGAATGAGATGCACACACTTTGTTTGGTTTTGGTAGAAGAGACACATATCAGGTATTTCCTTATAATTGTGATAGAAGCTATGGAGGGAAAGTACAAAGTGACGTGAGATTAGTGTAGTTTGGAGTATGTCAGGGAAAACTTCCCCAAAGTTCTTTGAAACCAATGTTTCCCAGTTTCAGCACTTCTTAACATTTTGGATGAGACATGTCTCTGTTTGCAGAGATGTCTTGCTCTTGGTACAATGGTTCATAGCAATGGTGGCCTCTACTCATGAGATGCCAGCAGCTTTCTCCTCTGGGTGTCTGTACACTGATATATACCACTGGGGGACAGAACTGTCCTCAGTTGAGAACCACTGACTTAAAGAATTGAACGATGAACGATAAAGGAGACTCAGTTACACCAACAGAGAGTGGTCATCAATCCCTGTTGATCTTTCACCCCGACCTCTTTCCTTGGTAAATTCTTCAGCTTCTCACTTTATTCAAAGAACTTTAAAAAATTACTTCTTCTAAGAAGTCTTTGCTGAATAATTGAAAAATGGGTGACAGATTCCTTCTGGTTCCCACCCATAATAACTACAAGTCTCATGACATTTTTTTCTATTCTCTATTTTATGAACTACAGGGTGTCCACGAAGTCTGGAGACATAGATAACACCATCTCACTTGCTCACACACTGAAGATGTCCTTGATGACATTACATAAATTCACCTCTGTTTCTAGACTTTGTGGAAATCCTTCTGAACTTATTTCTTTGAATTTAATCAAGGCCCACTCCATGCCAGTCACTGTCATAGATGTCTCCAGTAAGGAGATAAGTAAGGAGAGTCCTGCCTGTGCCCTGAAAGCACTCACGCTCTGGTTTCACTTGCATTCACTGTTGGAGGACTGACAGAGTCTATGCTGAATATCCAAATCCCTTATTTTCTGCTAGCTTATGGCCTTTCAAATGGAAACAGGTTGAGAGGAATGGCGATGCCTATTTGGCCTACATTTCAGCACCATGATGGAGGAAACTTGAGCAGAAGATTTGATTGATGATAATTCTGATATGAAATGATTAATGACCACGATTCTGTACTCTGACAACCTGCACTGAAGTGGAAGTCCACCAGGTTTGCTTCTTCCTAATCATTTTCTGAATAAATTGATACTTGACTTTCATTTGCTTCAAGCTCTACCGATAACTTCCCCCAAAGTAAGATTCCCCCTAAAATTCCTCGTGAGGCTTTGACCTACTTCTTTCTTCATCCTTCTCCTCCAGACAGGGCTCCTTCCTGGAATTTCTCTTGTTTATCACCTGCCTAACCAAGTCAGCTGCTAAGGACAGGAAAGCTGAAGTGAGGTAAAGTATTTCTTTCCGGCTTTGTAGAGCCAGATACTTTAAGTGAAATAAACAGAAAATCCTCTCTTGCTTTCTAAGCAATGGTTTGTTTAGGTCAAAACCCCACGGATTCACATTGTCTTGGCTGCGTGAAGAATAAAACCAGAGATGTAAAGGCTGATAAGAACATGCATTTCTATTTCATTTCCTGAGTGATTGGGGTGGATTATTTCTTATGAACGAAAGAATGGACTAGAAATTTTAAAGCGAACAAGGGATGGTTACATCTAGTGCTCAACTGGGAAATTGAACTTTTATTCCTCTGGAGGTGAAAGCAACTCACCAGGGGAGTTCCCTAAAGCAATGGCAATCAGTTGCTAAAACAGTAGGATGAGGTAAGTAGAGGAGCACAGAAAGACACCCCTTTCCTTCCATTGGTCCTTTAGAATCCCTTGGAATCTGCCCTGTGGAGTGACACAGCACATGAGCATTCGGAGAGGCAGAACTGTGTCAGCAGGCCTCTGTACTTTCATGTCAATGACCTGTGTCCCCAGGGTTCTCTCTTGCTTTCCGTGTTCACTGCCAACAGTCAGCAGGCAGAGATTCTTTTTCATAAGCCCATGGCAGGGACCTTTGAATCCATCCAGGGGCTCCTGCATGCCTCAAGCTCATAGCCAGCTCCACTGAGGGGCTCTTCTTATTTCTGAGAAGCTGTTCATGTCAGAGCACAGAAACTGTGGCCAGAGTAATTGAGACCCAAGCCACCACATGAAAACCTCTTTCCCAGAAAACAAGCAGATTGCCAAGGGCTGCTCACATGCAGTGTGAATTGAACCCTACTGTCCGGCCTTCTCTGGGAGTGCAATGCATGGAACCTGGGAAGTAATACATTTGCAGCGACTCCTGTGTCCCAGAGCGGAGAGAGAAGGATCCCTGTGCATTTGGAGGAGCACACATTAAGCACAGCATATTCCTTTTCTGGAAATACTCTCCAATGAGGGGCAAGGCAACAAAATCAGATCTGGGGAGGTTTTACCTTTGCGTGATTGTAATATTTTCAGATCATGTGACTTCCATCTCTGTTAAGTTAGCTATAGATTTGTTATGTATTAAAGGACATTGGATTTCCAAATGAAAGTTTCATTGCTATTATGATTCCAGGTGGGGTGGTATTCAAAAATTTATCATGCAAAAGGCAGTAGGCACTACTTCTTAGAAGAGACTCAGCTATTCTCTCAGAGAATAGATTCTAAAGGCTCCCTGCTGCTCTAGGCTAATGTTTGAGTGGGCTTTGGGAAAGATCTGGTGAAGGGTTCTCTTGGGAAAACCCAGGTGACTCTGATGGTGGGAAGCTCAGGAGAGTGGCCATTTACCAAGCAATATTTCAGTATTTAAAAATCAATAGAGCTAAACTGGTACAGACCATTGAATAACAACCTTACTTTTTGGATGAAATGGAATGAATGAATGAATGCTTTAGACTCTGAGGAATAATCAGGTTGTCCTGAGTCTTTCAGAATCCACAGAAGCTTTAATGGGTGAGTTTGGTTCATTGAGCCTTCTCTTTTGAACTCTCCTGTGTCTAGAAGGGAGGTTCCTAGCAGACTGGCAGCTGCCTTTTGGCCACATGTCAAAGTAACTAGAGAGTGTAAATGATTCCAGCCAAAGCTATCAATAATTGACAGTCAGTAATTCAGTATATACACTCCCCAGCCGCCTTTCTACAAAGGTGGCAAAAGATGGGCTCTGTTTCTCTTCACCAATTCAATTTAGACACCAGCCCACCCTCAAATCGTGCCACACATTCCAATCATGAAAAAACAAATGGTGTGACAATAGCCAGGGGACTTGCAGACCAGAACATTCCCTGGGTAAACACAGCCTCTGAATGTTATCTCCAGTCCTCCCATGGGACCACAGGATGTGAGCTGAACAAGAGGCCAGAACTTAGAAGTTCCCTGGATTTGGAAACCCAGTGGATTTCATCCTCTCTGTGACCAACATGGAGTTCATGGGTCCCAGAGGCTTTTATATTTTGCTACTTAGGTGTGCCTGAGGTGCTTTCTTCCTGAAGTCTGAGTTTCAGGGAAAAGTACAGTGGTAAATATTGGTAGAGATAACTTACAATTTTTAGATCTAATTTTCTAGAGCTTTAAAATAATCTTTCCAGGTAAGTTCACTTATTTATTAATTCATCAAATCCTTTATGGAGTGTTCCCTGAACATGGTCTGTTCTTCTAGGCCTGGGGAATACAGAAAAGAAGAGGGTAAACAAGAGACCTTTACTCCTAGGACTCATGTTCCAGGGGATAAAAAAACAGTAAATATTTATCTTATAATTTTAGTTAATATTAAGTCCTATACAGAAAAATAAAGAAGGGAAAGGGGTTTAGAAATAGTGGGGTTATCTTGCTAAGGATAATCATAGAAGGTCTTTGTGTAAGGAGATATGGTTTGAATGAAAGAACTGAAAAATGAGAGGTGGGGAAAAGTGAAGATTTCATGGAAGATCATTCGAGGCAGACAACAGTAAGAGCAAAAGCCTTGAGATGCATCAGGAAGTCCAGAGTCCTAAGCAGACTGGAAGAGGGAGCAGGTATATATAGGAGATGCATCAAATATAACCCTTGCTAAAGCCCCTGCAGGTCAATTCTCCTGCCAGATTGAGGGAGCTTTCATGAAATGCTAATCATTCTCTATGAAGAACAAAATATGTTTTAAAATTTATTACAATGGTAGTGAAAAGGATTCTGAATTGGAGAATCACATCCTTAAAAAAAATGCTTTATCATGTTGTTGCATGGTGTGATTTGCCGTGCTATTCTATACTGAATATCTTTTGAGTGCGTGTGTATGTTTGAGGTTGGGTAAGGAGCAGGATGGTAGCACGGTAGTGAACATATCTGAATACGAGTTGAATGCGCATTTCTGCTTCCTGCCTCTTTGAATTTGGTACACAGTTCCAAAGTCCCCATTGACATCCCCTTTTAATTGACATCCCATTTCTATAGACTGAGATCTAATGGAGTTGAACTCTATTAGAATATAATTCTGTGAGGATAGGGGCTCATTCTTCACTGCATCTATGGTGATTGATAAACAGTACTCGATTCCATGCACACACTCTGCCCAGCTTAGCTTACTTGTCATTTGAACCCTCCCAGGCCTCACTGTGTTAGATATTGCTCTGAGGGGAGCACAGTAGGACACTCTGGGTCTCCCCTGTGAGCAATTCTACAGTGTCAATCATATCTTCTCATCCTGAACATAATGTGCTACAGACCATTTCTTAAGAAAAAAATCCAAGTCCTCCCGGTATTCCTTGGCCACATTAACCTTTAGGTAATTGGCACTAAACTTAGCAACAGATCAGTGGAGTTCCAGGTAACGAGAGAGGTGGCCACACTTTGTCCAAGTGGTTCCTGTCATTGTGGAGAATGTGTTCCAAGTGTCTTAAGTTGGTTGGCAGAGAGGAGGGGACACACTCCCTTCTCCCTGTGTAAAGCTGGTATGTTTATAAACCATTTACACCAAAAAGAATCACGAGACACTTGTGTCTCAGAGAAATCTTACACTTGGATCTTGTCCACAAGAGATTTAAAATCTACTGAGAATAAAATGGCAATAATAAGATACCATTAAGTGAATACCAAATAAAATAGATTTTATTACCAAAGTGCACTGAATTCTAAAAGCACCTAACGTGACATTAGAAAATCACTGCTTGAGTATTTGTGGAATTAAATTAAGTTGTTTGAGGTTAATACAATTTATTTTTAACCTGCATTTTTTTTCTTGTGATAAAATAGACTTTCTATATAAAAAAGAAGGAAGGAAGGAAGGAAGAAGACAGAAAGGGAGCAAGAAGACAATAAAAACTACTTAATCTCTGAACCCAGAATTACTTCATTCAACATTTTAAATAAATATTTTTGGTTGTTGGTGAAGCTTTATTTTATTCAGTTATTTTTATGTGGTGCTGAGAATTGAACCCAGTGCCTCACACATACAGGGCAAGCAATCTACCACTGAGCCACAACCCCAGCCCCTCTCTCAACATTTTGGTTTATTTCCTTCTAATTGTCTTTTAAAAAATTCTTATACAGATAAAATCTTATGGGATATACAATTTTGTTTGTTTTTAAGATGAGCATGTTTTTTTTTTCAAACCTCTGTTTTAGAAGCTGAATAATGTGCAAATAAATGAAATGTTTTAATTCAATTTTTGGAAGTTTCAGTACGGCTCTATTATTCCATATCTCTTTCTACTGTGCTTTCTGGTGGATCTTTCCCTGGTTATATGGGTGACAAAATATCAGTTCAAGAAAAGAATATAGCAGAGATCATATTAGGTGAGGCCGCCAGAGGCAGAAGCTCAAATGCTTCCCTGTCTGGCCTTGCAGAAAGTAAACATGTGGGATTCTGGCAATTTGGCTGGGTTATCTGGTCTCCAGCAGGGCCTCTCTCAGGAAGTGAACTCACAGTGGCCTTTCCGTTGACAGCCAGAAGATGGGGTGAATGCAGTTAGCAGCTACCCTAGGGCAGAAACCTTAAGAGGTAGCTGCAGGAGGGAACAAGGAACCGGTAGAGCCAAGAGAAGGTAATGAAGTGCCAGACCTGGCCTGACATGGACAATGCGGGAAAAGCCAAGAAAATACAAGCCAATGGTGCTGGGCTTCATAAGTCTGCAAATGGGGAATCGCTTACTGCAAAGCTTTTCGGGGCAGAATCTACGCCCTGTAATTAACAATCATTTTCATCAGGGAAGTGTGTGTGTGTGTGTGTGTGTGTGTGTGTGTGTTTTGACAGTCTACAAACTCTGCTTCCTGAGCACTAAAATGGCCTGGCATTGCACCGATCATCTCATGATGTGTGTGTTATTAACCAAAATAGAATAATTGCTGCTTATTAAGTACTTAGTATGTGCCGGGCACTAGAGCACTCACTGAAGCCAGCCTATACAATATGCTTGATCTATCCCACCCCCACAAACAACTGAGGATATGGAGGCACGAGCCAGCCAGAGAGCATGTGTGGAGAATGAGACACCTTTCCATCCATGTGACACCAGGCTCCACACTTTTCATGGACCAAGTGACCCTCACAAGGAGCATAATTGTATTTGAGTTCACAACTCATACTACCTCCAAAAAAGAAGGTGAGCAATCCACAGAGGTGGTTTAAATAGGATCAAGCCATGCTGATTATCCTCTTAATTTCCTTTTTAGTTTCTTTTCCAAGTAATATACATACACACTTAAAAGTAAAATAGTGTCAAAAGAAATGTAAAAATTAAAACAAAATTCCTCATCAACATTCCTGAATTCCCACTACTCTTCCTTCCCCATTCAGTTTCTCAGGGCAACCACTTAAAACTTTCTCTCTTTTTGTTTTTGGAATGGCTGTACATCCAAACTTACAGGAAATAGGTTGCCTATTTTGAAGAGGAAGGACTGAAATTGTGCCTCGGTAAAAGGGCAATTCTTTTTCTTTTAATGTTTTTTTCCTAATCAGTTATACATGACAACAGAATGCTCTTCTAGGGTTAGGGTTAGGGTTAGGGTTAGGTTTTTCACTTCTGTTTGTATACCAAGTACAGTCACACCATTTGTGCAAGCATACATGTACCTTGGGTAATAATGTCCATCTCATTCCATCATCTTTCCAATATATTTTGATTTCCAGACTGACAAATATTTTATATTGCTATTTCTTAATATACTAATTTATACTATACAATGTTTAAAACACACACATGTACATGATATCTTTTTGATATCTTTATGAGACATAATGATCTAACTCTTTTATACTATTCTCAGTCTCACCACATAATATATATATTATGACACTAGGAATATAGTAGTACCCCATTATCTTTAGTTTTATTTTCTGTGGTTTTAGTTACATGCAGTCCAATGTAGTCCAAAAATATTAAATGAAAATCCCCCAAAACAAACAATTCATTAAGATTTAAATTGTGCATCAGTATGAGTAGCATGATGAGAACTCTTCTATTACAATGTATAGTTATAATGGTTCTATTTTGAGCTACTGTTGTTAATCTCATACTATTTGTAACCTATAAATTTATAAGTTTATAAACTTATAACTTAAAAATTTATGTATACTTAGAAAAAAACCCCAGAATACACAGGATTAGATAATATCTATGGTTTCATGCAACCACTAGGGGTTCTATAACACATTCCCTGTAGATAAAAGGTAACTATTTATATTTGTAATTCCTAATTAAATTGTTAAATCAACAATGTTTGTTAGAACTGTGTATGTATTATTTATCACAGAGCCAACTAGTATACTATGTTTAATTTCTTATACAAATGTTTATTTTTCCACGAGTTCATGGTTGCTTCTCTTTTTAAATTTGCCTAGCTTTCTATGTTATCATCATTCATTTTATTTCCTATGTCCTGTTTATTATTATTTTCCAATAGTCAAATAGACCAGAAAATATATCGATCACATTTTTAAAAAATCCAGTCTGAACTGGTTTCTTTCTAGACCCATGGTTCTGATGCCAAGTGGAACTTTAGCTTTCCCATCATCTGATTATGGCTTTATGTTTCCTGTGTTGGATACTAGGTTTCACTGATTCTGTTTCAAAGTTAACTCTCTCCTTTGGCTGAAGCTGAACCTCCAGGATCAAAGCAGGAAAGAAGACAAGGAAGAGAGAAATGCATATCTGCAGGTGTCTTTATTCCACACTCCGCCAGATTGAAAGTTTAGGCAGGGTATAGAATTTAGGTTGAAAATCATTTTCTGTCAGAATTATAGAAATATCACTTTTATGATTTTCTCTTTTAAGGTAGCTATTAAAACTCTGATGTCTTTCTGATTTCTATGACTTTGAGCATGACTTTCCCCTTTCTTTTGGGATGCTCTGAGAATTCTTACATGTGTTATTTTGAAATATCCTAGTAATGATCCCTGACGTGGGCCTTCTTATTTATTGATTTTTCCATACTATACCTAAGTCCTTATGCTATGAAACACTACATCTTTCAGTTCTTGGATAAGTAATTTCCTCTCATTCATTTTCTCTCTCCTCTTTTTCTTTTAAATTCCTTATGCTAACATGTTAACCCTTTTGGGTTGAATTAAATCTCTCTTCCCCCACCCACTCCTCTTTTTACAGTCTCTTGGTCTTTTTGTTCTCCATTTTGAGAATTTCTTGGTACTTTTATTTAGCCTACCTACGAAATATTTCTATTTCTACAAAAAGATATTTTTTTGTGACTTTCAGACTGTCTCAGTATTTTCAGAGAGATTCTGGGAGGGAGTTGACAGCAAAAATACCAACAGATCTTCTCAGGAGATGCTAAAGAAGAATGAAGCCACAGCATAGCTAGTGTGATGGAAAAAAAAAATTGAACATGCAGGTGTAAATCATGAGATCAGGAAGTTGTTTAATTTATTTTTTAATATCGTAGCCTGTCAACCATATTATTTTGAATATTTTCTTCCTGCCCTTGAAAGGAACTTGGGCCATATCCAGGTATTAAAAATAGTCTCAATTAGACAATAGTCTAATAGACAATTGGGGACATCTTGCCCTTCCGGGGGTCACCTTCAGGATGACTGTTTCTGCTCTTTCCCATGGTTTTCACATGCAACCCATAGAAGCTTTAGTCCCTTTATTAGAGAAGTGCTGTGAGCTCTCACTATGTCCCTTTCTCTCTGTTCTACTGTTAGGGGCAGCTCCAGACATCTCTGGATATTACTTTGTGATATGAAATGTGTTGATCTTAGACATAGCTAACACTGAGTCCACAAGAAAATGCTCATTTTGCATTACTTTGGAAATTTTATGTTTCTTTAATTCTGTATTTCTTTCTTTTCTGGTATTGGGGATTGAACCCAGGGGTGCTTAACCATTATGCCATGTGCCTCCCCCCCAGTCCTGCCTTTTTAAAACAATACATTTTATTTATTAATTTATTTTTACGTGGTGTTGAGTTTCTGAACCCAGTGCCTTAAGCATGATAGGCAAGCGCTCTACCATTGAGCCACAACCTGAGCCCATCCCCAGCCCTTTTTTTTGTATTTTATTTAGAGATCCTTCTCTAACTTGAGTTAGGGCCTCAGTGAGTTGGTGAGGCTGGCTCTGAATTTGTGATCTTCCTGCCCCAGTCTTTTGAGCTGCTGGGATTACAGGCATGTACTACCACACCTGGCTGGGAATTCTATAGCTTCAAGAGCTCTTTCTTGTATCTTCTTTTCTACTCTTTACCACATATGCTAACTTTTAATTTATCTGAGACTCCAAATTAGTAATTTTCTCCCCTTTCCCTATTCTCCATTTCCTTTAAGTTCACATCCTTTGATTGCAGTTACCTTCCAGCCCCTCAGAGGTTTTGCTCACGTGCCTGGTGTCCTTCATTGGTCACTGTCATTTAAGACCACAGTACAAAGAATGTGGGTGCATTTAGAAAGGAGACAATCTTGTTAGATTTGTCACTTTTAACTGAAGTTCTTTTAGGATTTGGGATCATCCATTTAATCTTAGCATTATATCCATGCATTTTAGGGTGATGATTTGTGATTTTTCTCCAGCTTTTTCTTTTATGATGGGTATAGAGGTCCAACATTTAAATATATGACCCTTTGTTACTCAGGAAAACATGATTTTTTCCAAAATGATTCCAAAGTAGAACTTTCTACATTATGGACAAAACATTTTGTATCAAAGTGTTTGAAGTATGAGCCAAAATGATGGCTTCCACATTCCCATTTCATGCATAGTTTCACTGGGAGAATTTTGGGATAAGCTGACAAAAAACAAAACCAACAAAATCATCATGTATTTAAATTGAGTAGACTATTATTATAGTTTACAGTCAGATGACTATGTTTTATTTAGTATGAATGTCAGGGTACAGATCAACAAATTCATCTATTGGCTAAATGTGATACATTTCAGAGAATTATATTGTGGTAGATTATATGTATTTATTTTTATTTATTTATTTTTTGGGGGTTCCCGGGATTGAACTCAGGGACACTCAACCACTGAGCCACATCCTCAGCCCTTTTTTGTATTTTATATAGAGACAGGGTCTCACCTTGCTTAGCACCTTGCTTTTGCTGAGGCTGGCTTTGAACTTGCAACCTTCCCTCCTCAGCCTCCCAATCCACTGGTGTGTACCACATTACAGGTGTGTGTCAGTGCCCTCAGCTTTCTTTTTTATTGGTGCATTATAATTATACATAACAGTGGGATCCATACAATATTTATAAATGTTCATACCATAATTTGCCTTTATTTTTGAGATAGGGTCTTATTATGTTTCCCAGGCTGGACTCAAACTCCTAGGTTCAATCAATCCTCTTGCCTCATCCTCCTGAGTAGCTGAGATTAGAGGTGCAGGGCACCATGCCTGGCGGACTGATTTTAAAAGAGGCCACAGTGGCTGGGCGCAGTGGCGCATGTTTGTAATCCCAGCAACAGGGAAGACTGAGGCAGGAGGATGCCGAGTTCAAAGCCAGCTTCAGTAACTTAGTGAGGCACTCTCAGGGAGACCCTGTCTCTAAATAAAATACAAAAAAGGGATGGGGCTGGGGCCCAGTGGTTAAGCACTCCTAAGTTTAATCTCTGTTACCCCCCCACCAAAAAAAAAAAAAAAAACAAATGTGGCCACAGTGATTCCTTCCATCCCACATGTCCATTTTTAGCGTGACTGTGCTTTGCCTCCTACTATGAGCTCATTTCCCCTTGATTCTGGGCCAGCCCTGTGACTTGTGCTGAACAGAAAGTGGTGAAAGTGTCATGCTATGACAATTGAACCCTGGTCTCCAGCAATCATTTGGCTTCTGTTTTTCTCCTGAGCTTCCAGGTAAGCAACCCAGGACATTTGGTTAGAAAGGGTTGATGGCAGAGCACTGAGGCACCCCACTCAGAGGCAGGACCAAGGCCCCAGACAGGTAAGTGGGGCCCTCTGGGATCCTCTGACACCAGTAACCTGCAAAAACTTGAAGTGGAGATAACTATACTTGCATACTGCCTGAATGTCTGACACACAGGATCATAAGCAGCAAAGTGGTTCTAGTCTTAAGCCATTAAGTTTGGGGGTGGTCTGCTATGCAGCAATAGATAACTGTTACTAGCTTACTTCGGAATTATTTAGGGCAGAGTAATTTAGGATTCACAACTCATACTGCATTTTGGTGTCTGTATTTATGCACACTCTTCAGGGGACAGGGCCCAGAATGTCTGATTCTAATTTGTTATATATGACAGTGGAATGCATTACAATTCTTATTACACATATAGAGCACAATTTTTCATATCTCTGGTTGTACACCAAGTACAGTCACACCATTCGTGTCTTCATACATGTACTTAGGGTAATGATGTCCATCTCATTCCACCACCTTTTCTACCCCCAGGCCCCCTCCCTTCCACTGCCACCCCTTTGGTCTATCTAGAGTTTGTCTAATCCTCCCATGCTCCCCCTGAAGCCCCATTACAAATCAGCCTCCTTATATCAGAGAAAACATTCGGCATTTGTTTTTATTTGGGGTGGGGGGATTGGCTAACTTCACTTAGCATTATCTTCTCCAACTCCATCCCTTTACCTGCAAATGCCATGATTTTATTGTCTTTTAATGCTGAATAATATTCCATTGTGTATACATACCACATTTTCTTTATCCATTCATCAACTGAAGGGCATCTAGGTTGGTTCCACAGTTTAGCTATTGTGAATTGTGCTGCTATAAACATAGATGTGGCTGTGTCCCTGTAGTATGCTGTTTTTAAGTCCTTTGGGTACAGACTGAGGAGTAGGATAGCTGGGTCAAATGGTGGTTCCAATCTCAGTTTTCCAAGGAATCTCCATACTGTTTTCCATATTGGCTGCACCAATTTGCAGTTCACCAGCAATGTAGGAGTGTGCCTTTTCCCCCACATCCTCACCATTGTTGTTTGTACAGAATGTCTGATTCTTAAAGGAGTCTGTTTCCCAAAAGAGTAAGAACCACTGATTTATGGATCAATCATAGTGTTAACATATTTTAGTTTTTGTTTATTCAAATAATGCATGCATGTACTATTACAAAAACATGATTACAAAACTACATTAAATAAAAGATTATCCTAAGGCCATGATGAAAAATTTGGTCAGTATCTTCCAATAGCACATAAATATTAGAAATTTATTTGCAGAAATTAAAATGGTATATGTGTGTGTATATGCCTGTGTGTTTATATATCAATGATGTTCAATAAGAAAATCAGACCTTGAAGTATGTATTATGAATATACTAGTTTTTGTTAGTCTTTTGACTTCAATGAGAATTTAACTTTGTTTTATGGTCAAATATATCAATATTGTACTTAATAGCTCCTGCACTTCATGCTACTTCTAGAAAGGTCCTTGTTTTCTAAGTATAATGTGCACCCATGTTTCTTTTAGAAATTTATAGTATCAGTTTTTTCATTACTTATCCCTATATGGTTTACTTAAAGCTTACTTGGATTGAAGGAATGAGGTAGGAGGCTTGCATTATTTTTTCCTAATAGTTACCAAATAAAACACCTTTTCACTACTCATTTGATTATCTACCTCCTCTACTGAATTTCCATATGTATCTGGATCTATCTCCAGACACCATGCTGTCCCACTCCTACCCCTGCAACACTCAATGTAACAGTGACTCACTGTTTTGATTGCTGTTGCTTAAAATACAAATATAAATACTATATAAAATAAAGTCCTCCCTTCTTTTATCTCTTTTTTACAAACTTTTCCCCTTTAACTAACATCTTTTAATTTCTCCAGATCAACCTAAGAATAATTACATCAAGTTAGCATCCACCCTTCAATAGTCTCCACAAATTCCCCAAACATCAAACATCCCCCCAACATTTTAAAAAAATTTTGGAGAGCATCTTGTAGCTAGACTTGTAGCTCTTCCTGGGGAGAAGTTGTGATTTCACAATACTGTGCTCTCCTCATCAAGAGGAACGTATCACTGCATGTACTCAATAATTATAGTGGCTGGTTAGCAAATTTCAAAGTTTTCTTCATTTGGTCTCTGCTAAATTTACCTCAGGTTGTTTTAACTATTTTTGGTTAGTCAAAAAGACAGTGAATAATACAAATATTCAGTCCCCTCTGGCTTGGAGGAAATAGATGCATTATCACTCTATCCAAGTAAATGTCCATGTTTTTCCCCAACATCTTGTGAAGTCATTTTGGTCAAGTTCTCAGACTCTCAATGCATCATACATAACTTCTAATGGGCCATTTGTCTTATTTAGCTCAGGGATAATTGCACTTGACAGTTCCAATGATTCTCAACTTGTCCTAGACCTGTGTGCCTAGTACTGAAAAGTCTGCCTGTTAAAGTCAGGCAGAGTTCTACACTGGGGCTGTCACCCTTAGAAAAACAGTGCTTAAAGAAAAATCTAAAGATCCTTTGATGGGCTTATACAGTCTATGTTTTGAAGGAAGATATAAAGAAAAAAACATTTTAAAATATCAATGTTGGGCAGATACTTCAAGTTTCTCAGGTACAATTCTTCTGTTCTATATATCAAAGTGTTTTCAAGGAAGTAAATGATGTGCATGGCTTTATCTGGGATCTGGCTACAAGACATAAGGAAGTAGTAGTTGCATGAACTCCCCAAAAAAGAAGCCAAAGCATAATTTGGAAATTAAAAAAAATATATATATATATATACATATACACACACATACATTCACATATACATACAGACACACACATTATATATAAATGTAAATCCTTGGTTTCAATAAATAGCCCCATTAGCACTTTTTTTGAGAGATGTTAACATCAGTAATTCTACGTATGGATTCTTACATAAATGGAGGTCTGGATTCTAAAAATTACATTAGTGCTAGAAGTAAGACACAGAACTTGGAGGGAATAAAATAGATATGATATTTGGTGTGATGAATAAGTTAAAACACAAGGTTATGAGGAAAGCACATCAGAGAAATGTTAGAGAGCTAGAGAGAAATCCTTGGAAATACTGGATGGAGTGAGGGTGTGGTAGAGAGGGTGGGGAGGGAGGGAGAAGAGAAAGGGGAGAAAGAGTGGATTAATAATGGAGCCAGGGCAAAAAGGTTTCTCACTGGCCAAACTTTAGGTTGTGTGCTTTGGCCTCGGCAATCTCCTTTTCTGAAGTCACAATTCTGTGGCTCAGTTCCAAAGCTGATCAGACAGAGATTCAAGCTGCAGCTGGTAGGAGACATTGAGGCAGAGAAATAATATCTTGTGGGGTGGCTGAGAGATCTTATGAGCCATTTCAATTTACTACAATATTTTGAGGGGAAAATAATGAAGGTCTAAGAAGAAAAAAACACCCTCACCCTCAATATTCTTTATGAAAACATCTTGACAATGTTTAATGTCTACATAGAATTTGGTGTAGAGGGAAATTGTAAAAGAAAAGAAAAATCCTAAAATTCAGGAACTAGGGCGTGGAGATTGTGGTGGTTGGGGAACTTTTAAGGCTAGAGGTATCTGAGCAGCTTTTGCCTCAGTCTTTTCTAGCATTATGAAGAGATCCAAAAGCAGCAACACACCCACATGTCCATTAGTGAAAAGATGGTCCTTATCCTTTTCATTTTTAGTTGCTTACAGAATGTGCACACTTTGGGGAATATTCATTCAGAAGCTTTTGACATTCCAAATTAACTCACAACATCCAGAGTTGCTCATTGATTTCTACAATGAATATTTTCAGGCTACATCATCTTATCAATACAATAATAATTTTAAACGTGGCCTGAGACCATATCCTGAATAAATAAACATCTGCAATCCATACAGGACAGAATGCACGGCACGCATCCCCCTGTCCTGGAATGTTAACTCCTTCAGTCCACAAGTACAGTGCTCTCTTCATCTTCAAATTGCTTTCTCATCATGACCCACGTCCTTTCAGGCAGAGTAGTCAACTCTGCTACCGAGGAGACAGAAATCAAAGCCCCCATGTGGAATCAAAATGCATGATGAACTGGGTTCTCAGCCTTGTGAAGGAAAGACCCTCCAACGTGGACTGTAGGATATTTGACAGCCCCTCAGTTTTGGTTGGGCAGAGGGATGGAGAAGGGCATAAACCAGAAAGTGCCGAGGAGGTCAGTGGTTAGTGGAGTTGATGTCAGTGTAACCCACCATGCAAGAGTTGGGCTCAAAATACTCAGGGTCCCTCACCACTTCCTAGCATGGCCACGCCCAGGAGGAAAGCTAGTTATCTTCCCAGGGCAATATGGATGCTATTAAGATTATCCCTTAAGGATTTAGTTGTCAGGTGGGAGTTGTTTAAGTCATTGAACCGTATCCCAGAAGATTCATGGAGCTATGATGGAAGGATCACAGGATCACAAGGATGAGAGAGTCAGAAAACATTCCTATCAATCTCTTATTCCTCAGGCCCCTACCCTCCCCCAGTTTTTGGAGGATAGATCTTTAACCATTAATCTGAATCTGTCATTCGCTGTGTAAGAATTTCCTTTCCTTCCCCAGGTCTCAGAACACAAACTGGCCCATTATATTACTGAAAATCATTGTTTATGTGTGAATAAGAATTAAAAGCTAATTCAGACCTTCTTAAATCTACCTTATTATTGAGTAATGAAACATAAACACAGAGTTCTGTGGAAAGATATAGGATGAGTTACCACATAGGCTAGGCACGATAAAAGCTAGAGAGTTGATGAACAGACATGTGTAGAGAAGGACATTAAGGATATCATCTGAGGACAATGATGAAAAAAATCAAAATCTTTCTGCAATTCTGCTCCATCTAGGCAGTCATGAGAGAGTCTCGAGGTGATCATTTTTAAATGTGGGACCACTTACTATTTTGCTGCTCAGGACTGTTATTACAGTTGCCTTGTGGTTGGATGGAAATCATTCTTTTATGAAGATCAAAGAATTCTACATTTTCTCCTAAAGAGTCTCTTCTTTAATAAGGACTTGAGCAGATCCCTGTCATTGTTCTAGATAATGGATTACCTACACATACATTTCCAAGTGTAATGACATTCCTGCTTATTAAAGACCTCTCAGCTGAAGGGGCAGAATATTATGAACTGGCCAAGCCATTCATTTTCTTGAATATGTTATTCAGTATTTTATGCTAAACCAGCAATACACCATCCATTTTAGTACAATGATCCTTATGTTCAATAAAATTGAAGTGTCGCATCATAAATCATTATAGTCATTTATTTTACATTAGACACATTAGCCACTATATTCCATAATCTATTACAATAAGGTGGATTTAAATGTACCCCAAGGAACTGCAATAATAACTCGAGAACCAAATATAGCAATTTATGGATAAAATATGCTTAACCTAAAACTGCACTAGCTATCATGACGGCTGTGAACTCTGAATGGAATTTAGTGCTGATGGTGACTGAACTCAGCTACATATCAAGAAAGAAAGAGAAAAGAGGGGGGAAATGGCAGACCTTCCTCTAATTTGCTGTTCATTAGTTTAAAAAATGTACAAGATTAACAATTACACAATTAATCAGCGCAACTGATAAAGTTGGCTGGAGGAATTCATGCTCACTGAAACTTCTAAGTAATACATGTTCATGATCTCTAGTTAACCATTGAGTGTTATATTATGTCCCCAAACAGCAGTGTCCTGGAAGGCTTCATTGTTCAGACTAATTCTACTAATTCCAAATTTGCAAAAATTCATACAGGCTGAGTATGAACAGAATAAAACATCTGCTTTTCTAATTAATAGTGTAAAAGAGATGCCAGGAGAATGATTTTTATGCCAGAGAACTGTTTAAAACATCCTTAAGTTCATAGGCAGCATCCTTTTATCTATAATTGAGATGATAACTAGGAATTCTTATCAATAATGAAAACAATTTTCTCCAATGATCCCTCATAGGTAATATTTTATGAGTCTATCTTCATTTCTTACCAACACATCTAAAAGCAATAAAACTGTACAGCATAATTCAGTTTCTTCACTAACTTGGTATCCTCCACTTAATCGTGGATAATTTCTTGTTTGTAATCACAGGCAAATGGTTATCATCCACGCTATTGACATTCCTGGACACCGCTCTTGGTAATCTCAAGTCTTTTGAGATTTGATTAGGCAATGAGATTGCTTTATCATATTTCCTAGTAGAAATGTCCTTGCTGTTCATGAATTGCTGTGTTTCATTTGAGATAGCATGGCCCAGAACTGGCACAGTCCATTCTTCCTCAGGAAATTAGAGAACAGATTAGATTTTCCCTTTGAAAGTCCCTCAACCATCCATCAGCCACCCACCCACCCACCCTCTGTCTTGTCCCGCCTTCTTTTATCTCTTGCATTTATTCAACCCTCCAATGATCAACCAACAATCCATTTGACAAATATACAACATCTACGTAATGCCTTTTCTGTGCCATACACAAGGTGAGCACTCAGGATATAATGAGGAACAAGGCATGGGCCAGAACATTTCCAATGCTTACATTATTCCTTTATTCTGTGCAAAAATGCTGTGCTATTTCACAGCATTTATAATCATCAAATACTTTGGATCAGTTGTAAGTTTTCCTTTAGTCAACATTTACAGAGTTATAAATTCAAGTGTAAACCAAAGTCTGAGTGCAATGAGAGGAACTTGTATGGCAAAATGATCTGTAGTAAATTCCTACCCCTGATCCTATTCCTCATCTGTATGTGGAAGGGGGTTATCCAGGTAGTTTTAAGGTTCCTCCTCAAATTTTAGGATGTGAATAATTATTTTTGTTCTTCTTTATAATCATCTGTATTATTTATCAAAGTGTTTCTAATGTAAAAAGACAAAAGAAATTTAAAAAAAAATCATTGCATCTCTTAATCCCTTTCAATCCAATTCACACTTCTATTACGAGTACCAAATTTGCTGTTCTCATTTGTTTTGCCATCTAGTTTATGCTCTTTAAATTGTTACCATCTGAGTACGATGCTAATGCCAAATTTGCTGTCATCTCCATTCTAATCCTCATTCAGCATCAGTATCATTTTGCATTTTCTCTTCTACTGATATTTCTGAATTATATATTCTTCCCCCCAGGCATGCTTTTCCAAATGAAATAAAGTTTCATTTTCTGTTCCTCACTCTAATCCCACTAGATTACTTAGCTTAAAATATTTACAGACACCACTTTGCACCATTATTTTTTATAATTTGGCCCTACTGTATGTATTATTATGTCTTGTGTTTTCGGGGGTTCTGGACTTTGCTCACACACAATTGGAGGCTTTCCACTAATACTATATGTCACCTTTTGTGTGCTGTCAATTATGGAGAAAAACAACACTCTCTCTAGGTAGATTGAATAAAATGTATATAAATATGTAATAAAGATATGAAACATAATGGCACACAGATGAACCTGTGGGCTCCACAAGGTGCCTCATATACAAAGTTCACTAAAGACAGTAGGAATCAATCTGCAAAAGATCTTTAGGCCAAATTTGGAAATGTACATTATTTCTGAGCATGTTCTTTAAGTAAAAATGAGTATAGATTAGGTCCCACTTAGGAAAGGAACCCCACTCTAGGTCATACAACAGAATGGATTTGAAACAGTCACTAGTTATAAATGTTTCAGATGTTCTAAAACCGAATGGGATGGTGACAGAGATGACCACAGACAGGAAGCTCTATTTATCCTACAGCCCAAGGGGTAAAGAAAGAGGTGGTTTTAGCCAAAAGGCCAGGAGTTCTCCAACCCCTTGACTGGATCCCCTCTAGGACCAGGCAAGGGGGCTTGAGAAATGCATTGAGAGGGAAGCTTGGGAGAAGTAAGTTTCAGGGCCTTTCCCTGTGTAGAGCCCTCCCAAGGCCTGGGAGGTGTACAGGGTCGCAGACATGCAACTAGAGGAGCATGGTATTTCAACCAGCATGGCTATGACTGCCTTCTTCTCAGTCTCTGGCATCCCCTGCACTATGTGTCCTCTTGAATTATGAGGGGCCTACTTAGGGTTTATCTAAGGGACGCTGAGCTGGAGATTCATTTAGCTCCTGCCTAGTGAGCCATGCATATGTGTGGTTCACAGTTACTTCTCTATAGATCTGTTACTGGCTGTGGTTTTTCCAAAGGATTGAGGGTTGCTAGTATCACTTAATCTGGGGATGTCTGATATCCTGTGGACATCGGATTGTCCCACATGCTCAAGAATGTTTCCTCATCTGGAATAGAATACTTTCATGACTGCCCGCTGAGCCATTGTACCTGGTGTTCATGTTGGGTTATCAATACTAGGACAGTGAAAGCAAACTCAGTGATCCTAATTTCAAGAAATTTAAGTTGCCTTAAAGTCTTGCTAAGAAAGCAACTTGACAGACACCATTGACAATAATCCTAACAATTTTATGTAACCCTAATAATGCTATAAATGAAAACATTTCTAAATTGCCAATAATAAACGAATTAAATTCCAATCAGCATATCAAGAGAAGAATGAATAATATTTCTTCTTCTTTGATAGAAAATTATTGTCATAGGAAGAAGCTATCAAAGAGGAAGAAGCCAAACATTCTACTTAGGAAATCATAAGAGCTCTATCTCAACAGTTAATGAATAAATTGACCTTATTTCCCCAGCCTTGTGTTTTTTATTTGTTCTAGTTTTTTTCTACTCTAAGTAATCTTTTAAGATTTGTAATTTATCATGACTTGTTTTCTCACAAAAATATAAACATTCCCTTTTTCACATAATTTTGTATCTGTAACTGTGTATTCTTTTTATTAAAGAAGGTCACCAAATATAACGAACTTTAGTCTGCAAATCTGACAGCCCCAGAGCCTGGAAAATGTTTTGAAAATGGTCCTCTGGTGTCTCACATAGTAGAAAGAGAAAAGGTTGGGAGTGGATCAGAGAGCCAACAGGCAAAGACAAGCCATGCAGCCAACTAAGGTGCTCACAGATACTCTGAGAGGGCCAAAGAGCCAGGCAAGGAAACTCACAACTAGCGAAAATTGTGGCAGGGAGTGAGGGGCGCTTAGATGTCTCCTACACTGTGAACAGACACATCACAGCTCACACCAACAGAACACCAGTGATGAATTTTGAATGGTACCCTGACATATCAGCCAGGCTGTCCCTGAAAGCTTGAGGTAGCCCCAAGATGAACATACACAGGTACATTCTTTGGGTCGCCAACTGTAATTCTGCATCTGCTTCATCTACATTTGAGCAGAAGAGCCAAAATCATTTGCCTATGCAACCTGGGAAAATAAATGGGCCTCTTTATCCCTAGAGGATGGGAATTTCCAAAGAAAGGAAATAGCTTGGAAAAGAAAACAAACCCCACTAGCCACAGTAGTGCCACCATCACCATTTCTATTTTATAGAAGTAATCTGCCTACATCCACACCATAATAAGTTGATAGAGCCCAGACGCTATTTCTAGACCCAAGGACACAAATTCCAAGACCTCCAGAATCCAAGGAGGAATGGTGAGGGGCAGGAGAAACACAATGGTACAGGATGATGAGAAATATCAACTGGTCACTGGTCCTCAGGGAGCAAACTGGAGCGTTCACATTTAAGAGAGATAGCTGCTAAGCTCCTGTTGGTTGTGGGTGTATGGAAATTTGGCCCTTGGGGCTGTAACAGAGAGTCCAGAAATTAAATTTTATTGCAAAATATTTAATGGCTTTAAAATGCTGTTTAAAAATATTGAACAAAACTTTGTAAATACTTGGGCTGTAATTGTGCAAATGCATCTGCTACTAGATTATGACCCTGGGCTTCTATTTGCAATTGCTGCTCCAAAGTGAGCTCTTGCCCACTAAATTACCTTGCCACACCTCCTCTCTTGAACACATTGTCTTTTATAAACCTACTGTTAATTCCCTGGCTTCGCTTCCCTTCTATATTTGACCAGATCAGAGTTTAAATGTCTGGGTGTTTAATCTTGACATAATTGCCTATTAGTTGTATAGTC
The DNA here is from genome assembly GCF_001458135.2 of Marmota marmota marmota. Taxonomy (NCBI): domain Eukaryota; kingdom Metazoa; phylum Chordata; class Mammalia; order Rodentia; family Sciuridae; genus Marmota; species Marmota marmota. The sequence goes on from NW_026000241.1 coordinate 26,244,207, forward strand.
TTGAGTGAGTCCTTTAGTTTCTCAAAATCTTGGGTCCACATCTGCGAATAGAAAATGAAGGAAAAAAAAAAAGTTCACTTTGCCTACCTCCCAGGGTTGTTGTAGGAATCATATGAACCAATGATTATGTATAATCACTATGCATCCATTAAAAATGACAATATATTAACATCAATGGATATACACTCATTTTGAAGACTACCAAGATTTATAGAAAGCTCGGCATTTTATTTTTAATTCCTTAATTTTTAGAAAGGCAATTAGTCCCCAATTCCTCCTTTCCATTTATAGAAAATAACACCTTAATTTTTCTTCTGTCTCTGATTCCATCCCCGTTCTCCTTGGCATTTCAAAATGATTGCCTTGTATTTCAGTAAGTTCATTAACTACTTCCCTCAACACTGCAGGAAACAACTCTTGTTGTTTCCAATTGACTTCCATGTTGAACAGAGCATTTTCTTTCACATGAATTTTTGAATTTTTTTTTTATCCGAGTCAGATATGAATGAGTTGTGTCTTTCTCGAATTTTTCTTCAGTGACTCAAAAATTCTCAAACTTACAAGAGGAGGTGGAAGTACTTAAGAGGTCAACAGAAAGGCAGAGCAGGGGAGTGTGAGTGTGAACATCCAGATCAACTCACTGTCATTCCTTGTGTTTTCTGAGTGTGTCTGTGTCCTGAGCTTGAACTGCCTACAGACCACACGTGCCCTGGAGAAAGCCATTCTTGTTGAATGGCTAAATGAACCCATTACTTATGTGAAGAATGGGACCCGCTGGGCAATGGGATCCTTTCCATATTCCCTCTCCCCAAACACCTCGTTACAGCACGAGACAGGCCTAAGCCTCTGGCTGCCTCCCTGGTGGAGGCCCTCAGCTGACCCGCATACACTAACCTAGCAACATCTGACACCAGCATGAGAAATGTCCAGGAAGAACATCTCCATCTGTGATCCTGGTTACTGTGAAAAAATAAAAACTGCAAATCAACAGAGAACAGAGAATCTGTGATAAAAGAAAAAAGGTCCAGATCGGTAAAGCTCAATTTTTTTTTTTTTAAACTCTGGGAGGCCCGTTGGTGTGAGAAGGGCACAAAGATATCCTTTCTTACAGAGTAGGTTAGCTAGGATTACATCTTGTAAAATCATGTCAGTAGATGCTTCTAAAAATTCTCTATGCAAATCTGGTCAAAATCTGAGCCTTGATCCATTTTTTTTCTATGGCCAGATTCCACATGCTTTCCCAAATATACCACGTTCATCCTTACCTTGCTGTCCCTGGGGCTGTTCACCTAGTCTTATATACCTCTCCCCATGCCCACCACCTACCTATAATCTAAATCTTCCATGGCTTGGCATGAATCCCCTACCCTCCACGAAGCCTTCCTTGATTACAGTAATCCATGCTAAACTTCCTTCCCCTGAATCTGACCCACGATTTAATAGCACATATTGTATCCCAGTACCTGAAGGCCAGTCTTATCTATCCATCGGGATTTAAACTTCAGGGCTATGCCACAGACTTATCCTCTTATGTCCAACATCACCTGATTCAAGGCAGAGTTTAGCTCAGAACAGGAACTTAGTCAAAAAATTAATTTTCATGAAAATGTTGGCCTTGAGGTTCTACCACAAAAGGCTCTATCTATAGGTTTCCAGAGCTTAAAAGCTTCAGAGGAAAAAAAACCCACTGAAATAAGCACCCATGTCCAGAGATGAAATACTGCTTGGGGAAATGAGGAGCACCCTGTTTCTGAAAATATTCAAGCAGAGGCTGGACAACTATGGGCACAAATGATACAGAATGGAATGAAGCATGAGTGGAAAGGGAAAAAGGAAATGGGGACCCTCCGACAGGTAAAAGGGTCAGTCCATCCTCACACAGGAGGTAGGTGATGTGTTAGCCACTGAACCCTGGCATGCAGCTCAGCCTTCCTAACAAGGGCGTTGATGATAACACACTTGAATACACACCTGAAGATCCTGCTTTTCTTTGTCTGCCACGTTGTATCTGGGGGGTTCAGGTCTGAGTGATTATTCCATTAAATGTCCAAACCCTCTGTTTCCACAAGGGTTGAAACTTCTGATTTGCTCAATTTGATGGTTCAAGTGCTTTTTCATAGAGTAGATACTTGTTTGACTTCAGATCTGGAATGTTCTCCAAAGGCTCATGTGTTTGAAGGATCTGTCCCCAGTGAGTGACACCACTGGGAAGTTGTGGAAACTTTGGAAGATGGGACCTACTTGGAGGAAGTAGGTCACTGGGGGTGTGCCTTCAATGTAGGTATTTCTATTTTTCTGCTTCTGGCTGCCATGAAGTGAGCAGCTTTGCTCTACCAGGCTCTTCTGCCATGAAGTACTACCCCTCCTCAAGCCCAGAAAAAATGGACCCAGCAGACCATAGACTGAAACCTGTGACACTATGTGCCCAAATAAATCTTTTCTCCTTTAAGTTGATTTCTCTCAGGTATTCTGTCACAGAAATGGACTGCTGACTATTACAGTACTAAATAAGTACTTGCCTAATGTTGAAGGAGGATCTGATAAATGTTGAGTATCAGATGGCTAGGTTATGTTGCAAAAACAAACAACCCCTCATTCTAACCATGAATGAAGGTTACAAAATGAAGGATTATTTCTCACTTGTGTTCCACAACCATCATGAGTTAGCAGGACTCTGCTCCATGTCACATTACTCTTGGATTCAGAATAGGGAAACAGCCATCTTCAATGCTGTTGGTCACCATGGCAGAGAGAAAGAGAGCACTTAGAGAGCTTTAAATCAGCAGCTAAATGCTGGTCTGGAAGTGACACTACCATTTCCACTCAAAATTTAGAGGCTAGACTTCATCACATGACCTGCCCAACCACAGGGATCCACCAGAGGCAATCCTGTCATGCTGCCAAAGGAGAAGAGTCAGAAATAAACATAGAACAGCCTTTGTGACCTTCATGATTGCTTTCAGTTCCTCTCCTTCCACTTAATATAGGTCAAGTATGTGGGACAAGAGTAAACAGTTTGGAAGAAGTCACCCTTCTTCACATGTATGGGTGAAGAAAAAAAATAATTGGGAAAAGTTGTTTTAGCCCTTCCTAGGTAAGAAGACATTATGAGATGCTAAAGAATCAGATTCTACTGTAAAAGTAGGAGCAGAGTCCAGGCAGGAATGATGAGGGGCAATAAAGAGAACAGGGACTGGGAATTTAGCTTAGCTGATAGAGTGCTTGCCTTGCATGCACAAGGTCCTGGGTTCAATCCCTGACACCATTAAAAAAAAAAAAAAAAGAGGGACCAAGTTAGGAAAAATAGCAAGATGATTTTCTAAACATCAACAAAGGGGTTTTGTTTGATTCCTTGCAGAGTGAATCAGCAGCAATATGTGGTTTCTCCAAAGGTGAATTAAGATTTAGTTTAACAGATCTATAACTCCTAGAAGAATGGAGGTGATAATTCTGCCAAACTTTACTTTAGTAAAACCACATCTACAATACTGCATTGGTACCTGAGGATGGATTAATGCATCCAGAGGAACATGCCTGGACTGTCAAAGTACTCAATACTCTGGCATAAGAGGAACAAAGCAAGTCAACTGGAACACTGAATTTGAAGAAGAAAACATGGAGAGAGAAAATAACAAGAGTTTTCAATACCTGCATGATGACGGTGCTGAAGAGTTTCCATACTTGCCTGTATACCTGTGAAGCACAGAAATATGAACAAGGGAAAGAGCTACATGGAAATAGCTATGTACCTGATATAAGGAACAATTCCTAGCAGAACTGTTAGAATACAAAATGGCTTGGAGATTTAATTGTTTCCTCAATACCAGAAATACTATTGTAGTAATCAAACATCAATCTGTTGGGAATTAGGACTAGGTGATTTCTAAGATTTCACCTCACTCAGAACTTCATGAATTGGGGTTGTAGCTCAGTGGTGGAGGGCTCACCTAGCAGGTGTGAGGCCCTGGGTTCAATCCTTAGCACCACATAAAAATAAATAAAATAAAGGCATTGTGTCCAACTACACCTAAAAAATAAATATTTAAAAAAACTTCATGATTTTGAATTCTATAGCGCCTATCTACTCTTACACTCACTGTTTAAGGTACACCAGTGCCTACTATAATTTAGGAGAAAACTGTTAAGGAACACAATACTGTAGGCTAGGGATTGGCAGGCTTTTTCTGTAAATGGCAACATAGTCAATATTTTAGGCTTTGCTGGCCATATGGTCTCTATGACAACTCTACTCTTGTAGTGCAAAATCAGCCACAGAGGACATGTAAACCAATGGACAACTTGTGTTCCAATAAAACTTTATTTATAGAAGTAGGTGTCAGGTAGGATGTGGCTTGTGGACCACAGTTTGCTAACAGCTGTAGACACTGAGAATTCTAGTTAGAGAAGCTTCTTATCTGGGCAATCTATGCTCTCTGAGTGCCTTGCCCTCATTGTAGCAATAAAGATGTCATGATAAGGAATGAGGCCAAAGTATTATAGGACATACTCATCTGTCACCAAAACAAGGAAGTCAGGCAATCCCTGGTTTAACAGGAGGGAAAGTTCTGAGCAAGACAGAGAGATTTGTGATAATGGCTTAAAAACACAGAAGAATACAGTGAAAGGAAATAGTTTTAGAAGAAAGATATTTTTTGGTAACTTTCAAACCTGGATCATGGCACATGGCTAGAAAACAAAAACTGCCACCAAAGGTGGCACCCATGTCAGCTGGGGACTTTGGAGATAAGCAGGAACCATAAATGCAACCAAGACTGTGCCAGGGACTCGGGTCCACTTGGCAATTCTCAACTAAATTAGATGAATAACTAAGAAGTACCATGCACATTTCCAGACTGTGACAAGACC
>NW_026000241.1:26251325-26261564 GCF_001458135.2 Marmota marmota marmota
TTTTCAACCACCTGTCCCTTGCCTTTTACTTCTCAATCTTGAGTTTGCTTCCAACCCTACACCCCAAGACTCTACCCTTTCCCTATTTTTATATTTCTGGGTGACATCTTACTGTTTTCTGAGGGCACTCTACTTGAAGCCCAAACTCTTCGTGCTACTCAACACATGGAATCCCCCCTCCACTAGGAGGGAGTGTGCGGGTGCCTTTGCTCAGGTGTGGCCGTAATGAAAGCCAGCTGCCTGGCTGCCCCGCCAGCAAGCCTGGGATGTGGGTGATCCTTCCAGCAGTGCAGAGCCTCTGGGCAGAACCACAATTTCTCTCCCCCAGACAAGTTTTCAACCCTCACACAGAAACTGTAGCCCATTGCTCGCGGTGTAGCTCGGAGAAGCAGCCAAGCCAACCTAAAACAAGCCTTTAAACAAGCAAACTGTGGTTTTGCCTTTTGGGTGGTATATCACCATATATTTGACGTAATCTTCAGCCTGGGAGAGATCATATTTTTAAAACAAATTTCTTGGCTTCCAGCTTGGCTCTGGAGCATTGCTGTCGGAGGGACGTGGACTTCCCTGATTAACACAGGCTCCATCCCTTCTCTCTTTTTCCTTCTATAAAACCTTTCCTCCTACAGTTAAACTCACATGTTGATGCATATGCAAACATAAGAAACCAAATACCATCCTGGACTCCTTACTGAAATATTTTAAATTAAAATGAAGTTCTGATAGCATAGTTTATAGCACACATCTAGAGATAGGATGGGACAATAGTCACCAGTGTGGACTCTTGAGCCAGTAGCTCACCCCTTACTGGCTGGATGCCCTGTGAGTTTCCTAACCTCTCCATGCCTCAGTTTCCAAACTGTGAGGACCACCCTGAAATTATGAAAGGCTTAGAATAATGCCTTATACGGTATAAACATGTGTTAAAGGATATTCTAAATATCAATAGTAAAATCAGTGGAGAAAGCATGGATTGCTGTTTGATCTTGGGTGAGATTTGGATTTACTTCTAAAAGTGATGGGAGCCATAGGAGACCTCCGGACAGGGAGCAGCATAATGGACAGCGCATTTTAAAAGGATTGCTCAAGCTGCTGTGCAGAGGACAGTCCCTAAGGGCAAGAGTGGGATGGGAGACTAATGAAGCAGCTATTCCAATAATCAAGTGGGGTCAAATGACACCTGGGACTGGTGTGGTCTGGCATGGTAAGCAGTGGCTAGATTCTGGAGAACTTTATAAGGTAAGGCTCATGGGACTTGAAGAAGGATCAGAGAGGTTGGGCATGAGAGAAGATTATTCCAAGAGAGGGCTAAATTGAGGGGAAAAAAAAAATCCTGAAATTGGACTTGAGGCAGTTTGAGAGGACAATACTAGACACTGATGTTAATGGTGGGTGCAGCACAGAGTGGGTAGATTTGAGGTCACAGGAAACGGAAGGGATGTGAAAAGCATTTGAAGCAGGAGGACAAGGTTCAGCAGAGATGCGGAAGTAGAACAAACATTTTACATCAAGTGAAGAGGAGACTTGAATAGGGGAGGGCTTGTAGGAAGCACCGAAAACCAGGCTAGAGGAGTCGGTACAGCAGGGTTTGGAAGGCCTGACTCTCTGCCAGACAGTTCTGCTCAGTGATGGACTGGAAGTCTACATACTTAGTTTCTGGATCTAGCTAGGATCTGTGCATCACATGGGGGATCACTTTATTCTGTCTCAGGAAACTTGTTAAAATCCTTATTTCTACCTGAAATCGGCTATAAAAACTTCCAGATCTAAAATCGACATTGGGTCATTCAAAAGTTCAATTATTTAACAGCTGTGACCTTCTACATTTGGATAGTAGAATCCCATTTTCTGTGCATTTCCAGAACCTGAATTCTGCTCAGTGTGTGCTTTTGGTTATTTAATTAACACAGTACAATTCTGTTTTGCATATGTACCATTTACTGTATGCTGTACATTTCTAGGTGCATTAAGCATCCTCACTTACATTAGCTCTTCAGGGCTACAGACACAAAGCCACTTATATTCTACTTCATGGGCAATTTAAAGGATTTTCAAGGGTAATCTTTTTTCTAATCTCAATTTTTTGCCTTCAATATTAGTATGGAAGCCTTGAATAAAGATGCAAATCTGCTCCAAAGCACTGGTTCACAACATTGACTGCGCAATGGAATCACCTGAGGAGCTTTAAAAACTAGTGATGCCTGGGCCCAATGCCTACCAGATCCTCATTTAATTGATCTGGACTGAGACCTAGGTATTGGTATTGTTTAAATCTGGGGTGATTCTATCATCAGCAGAGCTAGAGAACTATTGCTCTACGTATGTGTTTTACTCATTATACTGAAGTCATGAGGACCTATGTGGATCTACCATGATTTCCATTTTTCTAGAGCTTCTGTGTTCTTTTTCACAGCAGGTATCGCTAAGCCTCAGGACCTGGCAATATTTACAAATCCTGTTAAACCCATGGACCACCCAAGGTCACACTTTATCCTTGAACTCTGGACTCTGCAGTTTGCAATTAAGAAACAAACCAAAGACCAAACAAAATAAAGTAAAACCTTCTGCTGGGCTGGCGATGGATCCATGGTACTCAAAAGTAGCTCCATTGAACTTCTGCCAGAGACTGTGGGTAAGCTGCTATTGTACCCTAGTGCCACAAAGAAGGAAACCTGAGTATCTCAACAACCCATTTATTTAGAGAAGGGAGATGATGAACACCAGTTTGCAAAAAAGAAACCATTTTTACTTGATGAGGTTTCAACCATGTGGTGGGTGCCAGCTGCTGCTATCTGCCCGCTAAAGATCACAGAAATGAGAGAGCAATGCTGAAGTCAGGCAGGGCACAGGCCTCTATTTTGTTCTGTTACAGGCTTTTATTTCACTATTTGGGCTAGGTCAAAAAAATTATTTGAAATTCAGTTTTGCCACTGTTGTCAAATGAGATGTTCTGGGTTAACAGTAGTTGTTCCTAAACAGCAAGGCCTGTGACACATTTAGTCAGCCAGAATTTGTAGTTAAAAGCACTTGAAGAATCAGATTAAACGGGCTTAGCAAACCATGGGGATAAAAATCAGTGTCTGTTTTTTTCTTTTTGCTTCTCAAGTCACAGTCTCCACGAGCTTGGGTTTTGTCATCTGCAAATGAAGTAATGATAGCTAAATTCTTCCCTGTGGCTTTGAGGTTAGAATGCTGTGTATGTAATGACGTTATGTAAAGGACTAAGGGACTCTTGGGAAAGAACTCAAGGGAACAGCAAATAAAGTTAAGCTCTGATGGCCCATCAAGGTTTGGAGCCATTCTAAGAAAGCATTGAGCTTGATGTTCAGGTTATCTTCTGGTTTGAACCCCTTGGAAATTGAGAAACTAGTGTGCAAATGGAAATCAGGAAAAGTGTATGTCCTCCCCTCTCCCTGCCACGGGACAAATAAATTCTGTTATACATTCGGAACAGCACTTTAATATGCCAATCACAAAAGTGTAGAAATGAATTATTCTCCTGGGATTCTGCATACCCACATAGAGCACCACTCAACTTTGGCAAGGACATTCTTTTAAACAACAGTTTGAGACAAAATTCACACAAGATAAAATCTACCCCTTTAAAGTGTATAATCTATTCCTCAAATGATGCAACCACTACCATCATCTAATTCTAGGACATTTTTATCATCCCCAAATGAAACCCCCATACCCATCAGCAGATACTCCTCATTTTCCATCATCCCCAACCCCTGGAAACCTGTCCTATTAGCTTACTTTGGAATTTTGTCTAAATGGTATCCTACAACATGAGTCTTTTGTGATGAGCTTCTTTCACTTAACATAATGTACTCCAGCCCATCTGCACAGCAGTAAGTATGAGTGTTTCACCTCTCATATGGCTGAATAAAATTCTGCTTTATGGAAGACCACGATTGTTTATCTACATCTCAGGTGATGAACATTTGGGGTTGTTTCTACTATTTGGCTGTTGTGAATAAATAATGCGGCAAGAATTTTCATGTTCAAATTTTCAGGCAAACAAATTTTCAGTTCCCAATTCCCCTGGGAATATCCTAAAAAGAGTGGAATTGCTGGTTCACATTCTTAGTGCATGCTCAACCTTTGGAGAGCTATCAATTTCCCGAAGCTAACCCACCACTTCACAACCCTACTTGCCAGGCATGGGGGCTCCCATTTCTCATCTTTGCTAAAACTTGTTATCATCTCATTTCCTGGTCTTAGCCATGCTAGGGACAGTGAGTTGCATCTCACTGTGATTTAACTTACTTTTACTCATTCATGCTGGCATTACTGTGAGTTTAGTGTGAGGTTTTATGTCCCAAAGAATTCATGGTTACCGCTGCTTCTTGTTTCTATTCTTCTTTTGGACAATTTATTAGATGATTATTGGAGGTTCTGGATGGTTCTTTCTTTCTTTTTTTTTTTTTTGCTACTTCCTACATCATTATTTAGCTCTAAGTCAGGATTTACTCCTCACTAGATTCCAGTATTCTATTTAATAATGTTGTGCTGGTTTAATAATATTTTGCTGGTTTAATAATATTTTTCTTTTCTAAGCTCCCTCATTTTTCCTTTGTTATAACTTTAAGTATAATCTATCCTGATTTTAATGATGGGATTCCCTTCTTTGGCTCCCCAAGACTATGATTTTTTAAAACTTTTAAAGTCTTTTAAAATTACTCTCATATTCCTATTTTATCCGGTCTTAGTTCTTCCATGGGCTGAGCCTGCAGCCTTCCTGGGGTAGGAGGGTGTCTCCTTTAGTTACTTGGAGAATTTAAGTTTTGTGGTCATTTTCCACAGGAGAATTTTCCCTTGCATATCCTCTGCTGCTGCTGCCTGCAGTGAGATGGCCTTGTGACACGGTGGACCTCAAGTTCTTACAGGAGGTGCAGAGATACAGCTCTGTTAATGTTACAGTTGTGGCTACCTTTTTTTTTAATAACTGAGTTCTCTACTGTTTCATGGAATAAATCCCTCTTTATGTTTTGTTATAGAGAGCGGATGTGTATTTGTTGACCATATTTCTTCTTTCCCCATTGTGTGTTTGTAGGTCTAGAGTTGATTTTTTGCATGTTCCATCCACCATCTTGAACTGGAAATCTAACAGCACTTTTGAGTATTCAGGTGGGAGATGAGGTGCTGTTCTTGAGGGACAAAGATCCCTGTGATCCTAGCCCCTGAGATCCTTAGGGTGGTCGTCCCCATTAATTTTGTAATTGGTGCCTCAATGGAAGGTGTTATCGGGATTAGATCAGAAAAAGTATCCTTGACATGGGGGCCAGCACTCTTGCATTAGCATTGGGGTCACAGTATTGGAGCCACTCCTTTAGCATCCCCAGAAATGGCAGAGGCTTCACCAGTCACCACTCAACCATGAACCCCATGGGTGGAGTTGTCAAGCATAGATCAGATAGTTGCAGGGGATGCCAGGAAGCTGTTCTCTGCATGGGGCTGAGGATGCTAAGACAGAATATAAGGAGCCTCTACAGGGGATTCTACAAATAATCCCCAAAAAGGTGACTGGCATAAAAAATATTACCCTTTATGGCCTGGGGGGAATGTGAGGTTTGAGTAGGACAATGTATGAAAAATAGTCTAACACAAAGTCACTCAAGTCAATAGTCCTCTCATGCTCTCTGAATATGTATCTGAACAGCTAGGCTGGTCATCTTGTTTGGGTTTCAGTGCCAGTCAGGGGCACCCAAAGGATGCCTTGTCAATCTTTACAGGGAAGTGCAATGGTTTATAAGTCTGGTTCCCCCCAAATTCATAGGGTGGAACCTAAAATAATGAGTTGGAGCCTTAAGGAGATGATTAAGTCTTAAGGACTCTTCTTTAATAAATGGGTGTTAGTGCTCTTATAAAAAGGCTCAAAGAAGCCAGCAATGTCCTTTTTGCGTTTCTGCTTTTCTACCATATGAGAGCATGCTGTTAGTTCCTCTCAGCACCAGGTTGTACAACCAGGTACCATCTTGAAAGCAGAGAGAAGACCTCACCAGGCACTAAATCTTCTGGCACCTTGATCTCCAACTTCTCTGCCTCCCAACTATAAGAAATAAATTTCTGATTTCTATAAGTTACATTGTCTCTGGCACTTTGTTACAGCTGCAAAGAAACTAAGGCCTCAAGAATGGATGTACTCCTGGTCTCCCTGAGGAACCATATGGACTCCTCTTTTGAAGTCTTTAGGAACCTTTTATAGAAAGCTTTGGCTTCATCCATTCTTCTCAGAGAACCACCCTTCTATAAGGGTGTCAGGGCTGTTCATACTGTGGGACCTTGTTTCTTTGGCCTCCCAAATGGACCCAATGGACATGAAACTTGGACAGTCATATTCCAAGATTTGGGATTCATGATTTGGAAACTAGATTTTCGTCTGTTCATGGCCAAAGAATGCGGGGGCTCAGAAGCCATGGAGCAACTGTGTTTCAAAAATGTACACTGTGAAATAACGGAGTATTGTTCAGCCATATTCATTCTCCTTCTCTCAAAAACACAATCTAGAAGTTGTGCCACATTTTTACAGCATCTTAATCATTTTTACACATTGAGGAGTATGTGTTTGTGCTAAACAAATTATAATACAAGGACATTTTGTAGAAAACAATGTCATCTTCTGTCATATAAGAGAGTGTTTATCAGATGCAGAGCAGCAGTGATAATGGAAACAAAGATTAAATTTAGAACAGTGGCTCTCAAGTTATTTCATGTGATACCATCTACTTCTCAACCAAATAGTACTAAGGCATAAACTACGAAACTGTGGAGACTATGCTTCAGTGAATAGAGCTTGGTGTTGAAATCAAATCAAATGAACTAAAAAAAAATCAATTTGACACATATTTAATGCTGTGCATAGTTATAATTATACTACACGGCAATTAGACATAAAAGGCAAACTGTTCAGGTAGATTCCTACAATTATTTTGACTTTTTCACAGTCAGTTGAGGGGGGTGAAAATTTCTTGAAAAGGAGAAAGAATTATTATTTCTTAATCTTTAACTTTCTATAGCAAAATCTCTCTCTCTCTCTTTTCTTTTTCCCCATAACCCTTTAATAGACTATGTAGGCCTGTGGACTCCTTCTCAAAATAATGCTTCTAAAATAAAATATATGATTACAAAAGACAATAATATTACTAAAAGACAATTTTTTTAAAAAATGTGATCTAGTAATAGATGGTCCTCTTTATTTGCTCATCACTAACATATTAGTGGCAGGGCTTAACGATCAGCATAACTTTGAAATAGTGATGAACATGAACAATATTTTAAAATAATATGAAAATTAAGTACAGCATCAAAAAAAAAAAAAAAGAAAAGAAAGAAAAGAAACAACAATAAAAACCCAGGTGTGACCAGAAATACTATGGTTGTTCATTATTCCAAATTTCAGATAGGAGTGAGTGATAATGTTTTTTTTCCCCCATATTAAAGCTGAAGGATCCTATGAATTCAAGTTAAGGAATCTGTCTTGAGAGGAGAGGTCAAAAGCATTCACTGTCATTTTCTAGTAAGTAGTCATTGAATGTTAGCTATTTATTATAATATATGTTAATATATTATAGAAAAAAAAAGTTTTCATAGTATCTAAACCTGGACCAATAAACTGACCTTGTTAGAAGTCACATTAATATTGTTGGCCACAAATCTGCTTTTTTTTTAATATTTATTTTTTAGTTGTAGTTGAACACAATACCTTTATTTTTATTTATTTATTTTTATGTGGTGCTGAGGATCAAACCTACGGCCTCGCCCATGCTAGGGGAGTGCTGTACCCCTGAGCCCCAGCCCCAGCCCTAACAAATCTGTTTTAATAACATCCCAAACTTCTGATAGTTGTGCTGTGACCGTGTCCCCTTCCATGTGGGCTGCTGGTCAGCGCAGCAGTCATACATGGCACTGTTGGTATGAGGNCAACTCTTAATAAAATTATATGAGTGTTGACACAGTCCAAGTCATCCTTTGGTAAGCTGTACAAATAAATACAATTCCCCCCCAACCCCAAGCCTCTGCTTTGAAGAAAGAACACATGCTTAGCTGTCCTTTGTCCTATAGTACAAAAGAAAAGCCCCTTTCTGTGGAATATCTGAATCACCCACTGGCAGTTTCTCAAGGTAAACAGAGTAAATTAAAAATTAATGTTTCTCATATGTACACACAAACACAAGCAAATGCACTTCTTCCTGGCCCCACCAGGCATTAAAGCAGCTGAGCCCCTCTGTCCTTACAAAAAGCCACTAAAAAATAGAAAAGCTAGGGCAACATCAAAAAATTCTGAAAACAATCTTCTGGATAAAGATAAATGTTCTTACAGTGATTTGTCTTGTCTAATTAGTCCCATGTGTGAGACTAGACTTGGAGGATGAGGGAGAAAAATAGAACGACTCTTGCTTTTAATAGGGTAGAAAACAAAAGGGGAAAATATATAATACTTCAGCGTCCTGTATCTTAAAGAAAAAAAAAAAACACCAAGAAGATCTGCTCTTTCCTGTATATGATTAGCCTCTCCTTATGAATTAGGTTTTTGATAAAAGCAGCTTCAGATTACAGGAAAACAAACCAACCATGATTCTCATGATTCATATTATGTTACATCTCTGTGGAGGAGGCCTTTGACCAGTAAACCCCAAATAAAACCAAAGGTAAAGTGTAAGCTGGGAAAAAGAAAAGTGGTTTTTAGGCCTTCCTTTTTTTCTTTTTTTCAATTCTTTAATGTGAAGAGTAGGGCAATGTTGAAGGGTTAAATGATTTGATTATAAGTTTCTTTCTCCTGCTAATATCCTGTTTCAGTTATAGATCTGATTATTTGGATGGCAGGAAATCTAGACATAAATTCCCCTACTTTATCCTAGGCCAGTTATTTTTTAACCAATTGGGAATATGAAAAAAGCAATGAATCCTCTCTTAAGAATGATGTGTCCCAGCTGGGTGTGGTGGCACATGCCTGTAACCCCAGCAACTCAGGAGGCTGAGGCAGGAGGATCACAATTTTAAGGCCAGCCTCAGCAACTTAGCAAGGCTCTAACCAACCTAGGGAGACCCTGTCTCAAAATAAATAAAAAGGGGTGGGGATGTGGCTCAGTGGTAAAGCACCCTTGGGTTCAATCTCTAGTGCAAAAACAAACAAACAAAAAACAACCAACAAAAACCAAACTGATGTATCCTTGGGTGGACATATTTCATTTTGCAAACCAACTGAGGTTTGAGACGTTTTAAAAGCTTATTTATACAGAACTCTTGAAAGTCCACAAAGAACAGATGAATGGCCAAGATCATCAGCTGTTTTAAAATCTATTTAATTCTTTTTCCAAATCATAGACACTAACTATGTAGGGAATGGGAGCCCTAAAGAAAACTCAAATTCCCCAGGAACCATCTAGATCCATGGGCTTCACAGACCCAGAATATACATCCCCTTGCCCAGAATAGCTGGGGGTAGCATGCTGATGAGATGTTCACTCATTAGAATAATGGATTCAGGCAAGAAAACAAAAATAACAGAGACCTAAATTCTAACTGGCAAGAATGACATGGACTGCTTAGAGTTCCTGGGCCAGCTTAGAGACTTATTCTGTGCACAATGTGATTCAAAATAATTTGAACAGGGAATACACAGACCCTCCCAGGTAAAATGAGTTCCCCCACCCCTTTAAGTGATCCAGAACATTCCCATTCTTCTCTTCCAGATCTTTATCAATCTTTTATCTTTGTAAGCCCATCCATGTACAAACTCATTTTAACCTCACATGGACTTAAAGAGGAAGACACAATTAAAACCAGTATTCTATAGGTGACAGAATTGCTTACAAAATGATAAATTGTGGCTCACACTTGTAATCCCAGCAGCTCTGGAGGCTGAGGCAGGAGGATTGAGAGTCCAAAGCCAGCCTCAGCAAAACCTAGGTGCTAAGCAACTCAAATAGAAAATAAGGCTTGGGATGTGGCTCAGTGGTTGAATACCCCTGAGTTCAATCCCTGGTACCCCACCCCCACCAAAAAAAAATAAAAAAGATAAATTGCTTGGATGGATTCCTAGAACTAGGAAATGGTAAAGGTCCTTCCCACCCTGCCTTTCTCATTAAGATGACCAATCCACTTTTTCTTTAAACAGTAGCTCCAGAAAGATCCTAATTCCCAGCTTCTTTAGGACAAGTTTTTGTTTTTGTTTTTTAAATAAATACTCCACCTGCTTTGCCCTTCTGATTTACTACTGCAGGGTGAGAAGAG
>NW_026000241.1:26269270-26271729 GCF_001458135.2 Marmota marmota marmota
GACAAGATGGACCCGATCATGACTCTTGGCAAATGGAATTAGTTATTCTCATAGACACAGCTGCTTTGTATCTCTGGATTTTCATAATGGAGTAAAGGAAATTCTTTTCTTTCTTTCTTTTTTTTTTGGTCCAATGTTCTGCAAAATGTCATCTGAACTTGAAAAATGTTGTATTGTATGTTAGATAATAGGTATTTTTTTTCCATAGTCAATTATATCAATAGTACCACAGCATCAACTACAACAGAAACATTAAAAATGTTAGTGATGGGGCTGGGGTGGTGGCTCAGTCGTAGCACACTTGCCTAGCATGTGTGAGGCACTAGGTTCGATCCTCAGCACCACATAAACATAAATAAAATAAAGGTCCATCAGCAACTTAAAAAAATATTTTAAAAAATGTTGGTGACAACTAACAGTTAAGGGCTCATGGTGTACCAGGTGCTGTCTTGGTGGCACCTTATGAAGCCTTGCCTCCTCCTAAAAACTCTGAGAAATAGGTTTTGTTATAACCTCATCTTACAAATGAGAAACCTGAGCAGAGAGAGGTGGAGTCACTGCTGGTGTCCCCCAGTCTCCCAGTCAGTCAGTGGCAGAGCTGGGATTTTGATGGGGACAATTCTGTGCCTTTGCCCAAGATTTTGGCTACTGTGTTTTATGTGCTGTCTCTCCATGTCGGTGTGTGACCCCCACAGCCAGACTATGAATTACTAGTATCGCTAACCTTGTGTCTCCATGAGATCCTCAGCCACAGAAAAGAAATGTCAGCCCCCTTAAATGTGTTTCTCCAAGTTATTGTGGGGATCTCTGTGCTTAGTCTATGCTAAATTTGGGGAAGGCCCTTCTGACCCCAGAGGTATTTTAAGGCTGAGGCTATAGCAAAAGCTACTTGCAACAACCAGCCCTGAATAGGGCAATACCGCTTTTTCTCATAAAACAGTGTTAACAATTAAGATCAAGGACATGTTTAAACATTCCTATTTTGAAATCTTCCCAGGCCCCTGCAGACCCCACTTGCCAGTGGGGACAGGTGACTATATCAAAGGGAAAGCAGCCCCTGAAGAGACTGGTTTGTCAAGGCTTTGGTGTCTGAGGATTGGAGACAGCTAAAGAAGAGGTATTAATACAAATCTGCCCTTGCCCAACTCCATCTGAGATAGGGAGCTACACAGAGCAATGCAAGCTCCCTCTTGTTTTATAAGTACTTTTCATCTAATAATCTGCTTTAAAAAAAAAAAAAACACGGTAAAAGTTTTGTTCCTGCAGGTTTTACCCATCTCATCTCCCTACCTCAAAAGAAGACAAGGCACAGCTCTGGCTCCCACCCGTGAGAGAAGTTCACCTTGCACTCAGTGATGTATATGGAGGTGCTGTCTGTGCCCTAACTTTGCCTCGTAGTTAGTGGCATTGGGCAGGGAGGAGGGGGTGCTTTCTGGACACAGGACATTTGTTGAAGACACTTCCCAATTACATTTTGGTATGGAGGCAAGGGTGTGAGGGGACCACTTCACCATCTGATGGCCCTTACCTTGCCATATCAGGGTGAAAAGCACCCTGTATCTTTTTCTTCATTAGCCAAATTCTTCTTTGGGGAACAAGAGAGCCAACTCCCCTCATCAGCAATCCCTGAAGCCTAGTCCTCTCCAGGCACAGGGTGGGGAGTTTGAGAAACAATCCATCTCTATCAAGGTTTGGCACAATAGGAGGAAGGCTCGCTCCTCTCTTCTCACATAGGAGAAACACCGTTGGATAAGATGGGTAAAATTTTAGCAAGAGGAGAGGTTCTGTCCAAACCCCAGAAGAGGGGGAAAGTTAAAGTCCTGGGTTAAAGATTAATATTCAAACTTTGGAACAAAAGGTGCTCTTTTGTGGCTCTGTGCTTATGCCTCTGAATGTAAACATTGTTCTGAGAGCCATTTTTTCTTTGCCAGATCTTTAAAGGGTAATAAATTAGCCCGTGGACAGCCATACAAGCTGCTACTAGATGTGAATGCGAATGCGTCTGAAGAAAAGGCTGACTTTCAATCAAAGTCTATTGAAAGAATGGTTGGATTTTCTAAAGAAGCATGTTGTGCCTATTAACCAACTTACAAAAGGGGCCATTTCCTTGATTTATGTTTGGTTGCTATAGAGATCCTGCAGCCCAGACTGGCAGGTGAAGCTCCCCTCTAACAATCTCAGAGGTTTTTCTTAGTTATCCTCTGAGTCCGAACTGCAGCAGCGGGTGGAAGACGATGCACAAGCAAGTTGTGTTAAAAAAAAAAATCAAACATCTGGCTTAAGCATTTTCATACATATCTCTCTTAAATGATGACTTATTATACCCAAGACTTAGAGCGAGCAATTTTTTTTTACAGCACTTAAAAATAAGAGCACAAAGAAAAGTTCATTGTTCTATTTTCAGCCATTAATGACTGGTTTCTTCAAGTGCAGTTTATCGCTGAAATTATGTCACAGAA
>NW_026000241.1:26278876-26304136 GCF_001458135.2 Marmota marmota marmota
GAGAGGTTCCCTCCCCAAAACCAAAGGGAAGGAGCGTTTTTCTTTCTGAAGACAAAGCATCACGGAGAACCTGAATAAACAGGCCTTGCTAAGTTCCAACTTCAGATCATACTTGCCTTGTCCAATCACACTTCTTCATGACTATTCACTTCTTCCAAAAACTCAGCAAGATATATACAAGTTTGGGCTGGGGGATATAGCTCAGTTGGTAGAGTGTTTGCCTTGTATGCACAAGTCCCTGGGTTCAATCCCCAGAACCATAATAAATAAATAAGTGCATAAACAAACAAACAAACAAAAAATTTAAATAAATCCATATGCTTTTTTTCCCCCTCATTAATCTCTCTTTTGTTACAGAGGTCTCAGTCAGGAACTTAGGGATGGGTGAGAACAATGCCTAAAAGTTAATATACGCGTCACCAGCACCCAACCATCCTCACCACAGTGACATTCTCACTGACCACACTTCCTTGTGGATCTGGCGTGTACCTTATTCCACACAGCAATCATACTTTCTTTTCTAAATATATGCCCTAAAGTCACACCCCCAGGGGTCCATCTCCAGCCACACTCCACCTGCCTAAGTTAACACCCATTGAATCCCAATCAGAGGATTAATGCACTGATTCGGTTAAGGCCCTTGTAACCCCATTATTTTTCCCTTTGGGTCCCACCCTTTGTTCTAAGCTATTAGAGAAAAATATTAGCATTTCTTTCATAGATCAGTAATAATCCGTCTTTTCTCTAGATTTGGCTGTGGAACCTATTTTTGTATGTTAAAAAGTTTCCTTAAAATCTTTTCTCTATCAGGAGTCACTTTCTTTCCCAACACATACAAATCTGAACTCCTACCCAGCACAACCTATCTAAACTGCAAGCAGTTTATATCCATAAAACGGTTTTTGATTAAAAAAAAAACATGGGTGGATAGGCACCCACATAGCTTTGCAGTGAATAGAAGGAAATTGGGAGGCAGAAGTTTCAAGTTCCAGTGTTGGCTTAATCACTTGATAACACATCCATAGAAGAGACAGGCAACCTTTCTGAGTTGTGGTTTTTAGTAAAATAGGGACATGAACTCTTTCTCAACCTTGTTTCTGAGAAAGACAAAAGGGAATGATGTATATGGAAGGGTTATGGGAATCGTAAAGCCCCACACATGTGTAGGGTGTTATATGAGCAACATGTGAAAGTAACAGAATATTTAGCTCTAAGTGCCACTCCCCCATGCTGCACAATCTTTCAGGGTTCAAATGTTAAAAATGTTGGTGTCACACTGGGAAGAACTCAAGAAACTAAATGCTAAGCCAGTTAAGAATCATTACAATGAAATACAGCCACATACCTCAATATTTCTCCAAATCTGCAAAAGCATTTAACTTTCATGTGTGATCTCCTTTAGGAGGGGTTTCTATGTAGAATGCTGCTGCCTTCACTATGTTCTCTTGGAGGCTCACGTGGCCAAGTTCTCACACTCTGATAAATGTTTTAGTCAGTTTTTTCATCACTGTGACCAAAAGACCTGACAAGAACAACTTAGATGAGGAAAAATCTATTTGGGGTTCACAGACATACAAGTCTCAGTCCATAGATGGCCGATTCCATGGCTCTAGGCCTGATGTGAGGCAGAACATCATGGTGGAAGCGGGTGGGGGAAGAAAGCCGCTCAGAACATGATCATCAGGAAGCAGAGGGAGAGCTCCACCCGGTATAAAATATACACCCTAAAGTCACACCTCCAGGGGTCCATCTCCACCAACACTCCACCTGCCTACAGTTGACACCCATTGAATCCCAATCAGAGAATTAATGCACTGATTCAGTTAAGACCCTTTTACCCCACTTATTTCTCCTCTAAATTTTCTTGTATTGTCTCACAGATGAGCTTTTGGGTGACACATCATATCTAAAACATAACAACATGCCATTTTGACTTGTAGCCAGACTGATATTTCACTGTATCTTTCTGCTTCTACTCAGAAGCTATGTCTTGGTTTCCACCCATTTAGATGGCCTACCTAGGGTCTCTTTCATAAAGGTATGATAACTTAATGGATTCTTAGACATAATAGAAATAATAGAAATAAATCTACATATTAAGAGAAGTTTGATGGTGTCTTTTCATTAGAGAATGATTCTGGCTGAGAACCATATTGCAGACCCTATGGACTAAATGGGTTTGAGAAAACCTGAAAGTGGATAGAAAAAGAGGTTGGACCCTTCAAGGGTCAGAACTGAACAGTAAAATGTATACCTAAAAGGAAGGGGAAATGGTTACATTTACATCATACTTAAAGCTTACACAGTTCACAACACATCATTTCATGTCATCTTTACAACAAACTATGAGGCTGACATCACTTTTTATTTTCGAGCACTAGTAATAGATGTTAAGGGTGGTAATCCAACAGAAATGTGCACACAGGTATCCCCAAAGTAATGTACAAGATGGCTTGTAGTTGCAGTGTTCATAATGCCCAAAGTTGAAATATATGAAGGAGCACCATTAAAAAGATGAATAAATTCCAATCAACAGGACATAGTTCAAATATCCTGGTAGCAATGAGAGAATTGGCCACAATGACCTGCACAAATGTAATAAGTCTCTCAAACATCATGTGGATAGAAAGAAGGCAGACACAAGAGAAAACATGGTGTGGTATTATTTATGCAAATACAAAAGCTGACTGTCATAAATCAGAGTGGTCGTGTCTCTGCGAGATTTTAGCACCTGGAATTAGGATAGAGGTTTTTGGAGATGTGAGACCTTCTAGGTCTTGGCCTAGGCTCTGTTACTGCATCAAAGCAGAGAGAAAGGAGAGGAGATGGGCAGGGGAGAGGCCAGGGACAGTATATAATCTCCAAGGGTACTTCCTCTGGAACCTACTTCCTACAGCCATGTTCCACCTGCCTATAGTTTCCACTACCTTCTACAATTCCATTCAGCTATCAAAGGAATAATTGTAGCCAATCACTTTTTAAACATCACTTTTTAAAAGTCCCCCACCCCGCTAAACATTGCTGCATTGAGGGCCAAACCTTTGACACATGAGCTTTCAGGGGACATTCCAGATCCAAACTATAACAAGAGACACATCTCACCTACTATTTCAATCCCCAAAATATTAATTTGTCTCTCTACTCCTTCTTTTCCCTCTAGAATTTTCTCCTTTACTGTCCAAACTCTAACCAAGGAGAAGATGACGAGTGCTAGATCTGGGGCACATGCTTCTCGTTTATGGAATGTCAATCATACCAACTACAGCCAAAATACACTGTATCTGTTTTGTTCTTTTGATCCCCAGACCAGTCAAACAGTCATGGAAGAGACTGACCCAACCAGACTTGGTCTTCGTCTAGTCTTTGGCAGAGTATCGAGGGACTCTCATCTTCCAGGTAACAATCTGAGTTTGAACCGACTTTATTTCTCCCTAGACCTTTCCTATACTAAGCATTCACCCCATCATTTCTATGGTCGCTCTTTGAAATGAGAGTCATGGTGTCTTTTGATACCTCTTCTCTCTCAAACTCTTACAAGCAGTGATTGATGGTTGGAGAATTACTTTGACTAGTTCACTAGTTACTAAGAGAAGGAAAGGAGAGTATGGAATGAAAAATGAAATTTTGTTTTTAATGAAATCCTTTTTATTATGTTTCACTTAATTTTGGCTTTCTAGGTTTCTATTCTACAAACTATTTGACTTAACAAGTTTTTATGGTTTACACATATTCCAAGGCTTTTACGGGAATCATCTCATTTAATCCTTACATTTCCCCATGATGTGAACATCATGATCTAAGCCTCATTTATTTATTTCTCATTTGTTCTTTTTAGAGATACATGACAGTAGAGTGTATTTTGACATATTATACATACACGAAATATAACTTCCTATTCTTGTGGTTGAACATGATGGGGAGTTATACTGATGGTGTATTCATATATGAACATAGAAAAATTAGGTCCCTTCATTCTACTGTCTTTCCTATTCCCATCCTCCCTCTTTTCCCTTTATTCCCCTTTGTCTGGTCCAATGAACTTCTATTCTCTGCCCTCTCCCCACCCTTACTGTGTGTTAGCATCTGCATATCAGAGAGAACATTTGACCTTTGGTTGAATGAGGCTGGAACACCTCGCTTAGGGTCTGCAGCCATATCTTGGAGGGGCCTGAAAAAGATCTTTCTAGAAGCAGGATGCCTAAATGCTCAGTAGTGAGTTATGAGAGGTGACTGGCAGACACTGAGGAAGTGAAATATTTGTAAGAGTGGAGTCGAGTGCCGGCTGGCAACTGCTTTCCTATTCTAAGGCACTTACAGGTTGATTCATGGGCAATTTGAAACCATAAGCAGTTTCGGTGATGAAACATACCGACCAAATGATATCACATTCCTTATCTTTGCCAGGGAGCACACTTTTCCCTCAGCCTGCTGTCACACACCCTGTCACCTTGAAAGGTGCTATCCTATCACCGTCTCTGACAGGCTGAGCAGGGAGACGTCACTTCTAACAGCACCATGAAGTATGGGTGCCCATTCATGGAAATATTAGGCAGCCTCTCAGGAAGTTAGCCTGCTTTGGTGAGAAAGGCAAGACAGAAGAAACTCAAGCCATAACCAGATTAGAATGTCATGATAAATGTGACTTTCACCTTCATGCCCATTAGGTGATGATTTCAAAGACTACTTATAAAAACTTCTGAAGTAATGAAATGATTGCACAGGGAAACAATCTGGGAAGACTTTGAAAGTGAAAAGAAACATCAATTTATTATGTACAATAGCCAATGTCAGCGAGAACCCTTTGTTAAAATCATTACAAACATCAGTGATGATTTTACACTTAATACTACTCTGTGATCCACATAGAAGCTAATAAACATGTTGGCTTCCAGACACAGCGTCTGGAACTGGTTAAAACTGGTCATTCCATTCCCCCAGGACTCTGAGCAAGTTGGGGGCTCTTTGGGTAGGCTGAGAGCAAAGCATCAAGTTACAGGGAAAAAAAACGAGAGGGCTGGAAATCACCTGAATCTCCTGCAGCCCTATTCAGTGTTTTGTTTTATTTCCCCAAGAATTTTTAAAATTTATTCTAATTAGTTAAAAATGATAGTAGAATGCATTTTGACACATCATGTGTAAATGGAGTATAACTTCTCATTTCTTCTGGACTATTCAGTACTCTTATGTAACTTGCTGCCTGCAGATGACCCAAGGGCTCAGATGTCACAGGATCAAACTATTTGATGTGTTGAGAAGAGGCCTTTGGTGGTTCTTAACCCTGGCTACCCACCAGCACACACAGAATTATGTTTGAAAAACCCTGGCCATATACCAGAGCAATTTAAAGCTCTCTGATATGTAGTTGAGAATTACTGCCTGAAAGGTAAACACCCAGCTTTCAAAGGCAGGTCCCCCTCCAACATGACTTCTATGTCAGGGTCTATCTGCACACAGGCCACAGTTAGGACACAGAGGTCAAACCTACAATATTATGTTGACCACAATATTTTAATTTTTGCTTGCCAGATAAATACTGTAGTTGCAAAGTCACCTTCCTGTTTCCCATAGAAGAATTGGAGCACATCTGTCAGCACTGATCAGCTTAGGAGCTTTATTGATGTAAAAGTGGGTCTCTCCATGTCACTGTCACATAGCTAGCATGGTACACAATGTAAGATGAATAAGGTTTTAAAGCAAGTATACTCAGCTCTAAAAGGTCTGTAATAACAAACACCAGCTATAGAACTTTCTGCAATTGATGGAAACGTTTTACATCTGTACCCTTGAAATCGTTACCACCAGCTATTAATGGCTGATAAGTACTGTAAACATCTCAGGTATGACTAATAAAAACCCTGAAGTTTAAATTTATTTCATGTATAAATAGTAACATGTGCTTAGGGACTACTGTATTAGACAATGCAACGAAGATCTCAGAACTGACCCAACCAGATAAGAGACAGAATTTGTAGATGGCAAAGAAAAATATTTTAAACTAGGTTGTATGCCCGCCTTGACTTTAACTTATTCAACAAGCTGGACATTAAAAAGAAATACTTTAAAAAAAAAAAAAAGAAATACTTAAATTTTTTTTTTTTTTTTTTTTGGTGCCAGGTATTGAACTTAAGGGCACTTAACCACTGAGCCACATCCCCAGCCTTTAAAAAAATATTTTATTTAGAGACAGGATCTCGCTGAGTTGCTTAGGGCCTGGCTAAATTGCTGAGGCTGGCTTTGAACTCACCATCCTCCTGCCTCAGCCTCCCAAGCTGGTAGGATTAAAGGTCCCCACCACCTCACCCAGCCTTACCTTGGAATATTAAAGAAGACAATGAGGATGGGTTTTAGGAAAAGAAAGTATTGCATAGGCCTCCTACCAGATGCTTCACGACCATGCTGCAGAAATGCTGAAACTATTATTTCATCTAATGACCACCTTTCTACGGTCACTCTTCCAACATAAAGTGAGTTGTATGCCAATATCAACTTATTCTCCCAGCAACACAGAGAGCACCATATTCTCCTAATGCAGAGGCTCTCGGCCAAGGAACATGACTTAACTTTCTGCTCCCTTCTTTCAGCTGAAGAAACAGGCATTCTTTTGTGGGCTCTCCATTTGAGATGAGATTCTTGAGATGCTGGTATGCTTTTCCTATGCTACATTCCAATAGTTAGTTATTATTTTTGGTTAGCACTTTATTTTTCATGTGAAAAACCATATTATGCCCATGGAAATGCAAATCAGCTGCCAATTCTATCTTGCTATTTGATCTCCTTCTTAAATACTTGACCGAGTTTCTTGATTTACACCGAAGGAACATAAACAGGAGACATATTCCATCCTACATGGAAAATATAATACCTCTGACCAACATCACTCTTAAATTATAAAATCGGAGGTTGTAAGAGACCCCTATTGTTTTGCCAATGATAATGTCCATGAGCATTGCTTGTATTTCACTGAAAGGTAGAATGATTGAGTCACTTATGGAATGAAAGATGAACTGGTCGAGGAGCAGTATGGAAAGAACAAAGGAGTGGGTGCCTGAATGCTGTAGTTGAAGTCCTGTCCCCAAACTTACTGGTAACAGCCATAAGACCATGCCACTCCCCCCACCTTACTTCACAGGAGGCTATGAGATTATCATAAGGTGATGATGCATGTTCTTTGTAAACCCAAAGATATTACCTGGATGTTGTCAGTGTGGAATGACATGGTCACTTCTTTCCCAAGTAATTCCTACATATAATCCTGTTTTGTTAGGTCGATGGTGGCTTTGAACCAATATGTATGCCTTCCATTTGCCTCAAATATGACAGGTTTTAAAAAATATGAGTGATGGTACATGCCTGTGATCCCAGCACTTCGGGAGGCTATGGCAAGAGGATCACAAGTTCAAGGCCAGCCTCAGCAACTTAGAGAAACCCTGTCTCAAAATAGAGTTTTCAAAAAGGGCTGAGGATGTAGTTCAGTGATAAAGCACTCCTGGGTTCAATCCCCAGTATCCCCACCTCAAAAGTATACATTTTTAAAATTGTGGTTAAATATACATAAAATATGCATGACATGAAATTTATCATTTTAACTATCTTTTGCCTTCTGGTTTGGTGGCATAATATTCACATCATTGCACAATCATCACCACCATCCATCCATCCATCCATCTCTGGAACATTCTCATTATCTCCTATAGAAACTCCATACATCTTCACCAATCCCTCCCCAACCCTCCCCAACCCTCCCTTCAGCCCTGGAAACCACAATCTACCTTCTCTGTGGACCTGACTACTGTAGGTTGTGGAATCATGGTTGTCTTTTTGTGTTTGGCTCATTTCACTTTGTGTTCTCAGGATTCATCCATACTGTAGCTTGTATCAGAATTTCATTTCTTTTTAAGTCAGAGTCATACTTTATTATATGTATATATGCCATGTTTTTCTTATCCATTCATCTACCAATTGACCTTCATGTTATTCCACTTTTTGGCTATCATGCTGCTGTGAACACTGGTATACAAATATGTTTGTGTCCTGGTATATACCCACATGTAGAAACGATGGATGACATGTTAATTCTATTTATACTGTTTGTAAGACCTGCCATACTGCTTTCCGCAGAAGCTGCAGTATTTTATGTTCACACCAGCTGGATACAAGACTCCAATTTTTCTACATCCTTGCCAATACTTGCTAGTTTCTGGGGATTTTCAGTTACACATATATTTTCCTATGTATGTGTTATATATACACACATGTACATATATAAATATATACACACATGTGCATATGTGGAATGTATGTTAAAGTCATACTACATCTTGTGCAGTGGTATCTCACTATGGTTTCTGACTTAATAATTAATGATGTTGAGTATCTTTTCATGTTTTGTTGACCACATTTTTTTTTGTCATCTTTGGAGAAATGACTATTCAAGTTCTTTGCCCACTTAGATACAATGTACTTGGCATTGATAAATGTATATACGTTCTGTTAAAAATGTTTTAGGATCCAACAGCTAAATCATAATGCCCTTGAGCTTAATTGTTAGTCTATCATTTATACTGCTTTTCAAAAATCTTTTATAATTATTGCTGCTATTTTATCTAAAATGACTGAAGATTGTTCTAGGCACTGTGTAAATTAATTTGTTAGCTCTTCACATCTACTGTCCAAAGCTAGTCTAGGTAACATTCCCATCTTACAGCTAAGGAAACTGGGGCATAAATAAGCTAAGTAACTTGCCCAAGGTCACGCAGCTAGTCAGTGGAAGAAGTGGGATTTGAACCCAGGCAGTCAGACTGCAGAGTTCTTGTTCTAGTAATGTCCTCACACATTAGTAGTAGTAGTAGTAATGTCCTCACACATTACTACCTGTCAATGTGGATGCTGCTGGACCACCCGCTGATGAATCTTATGGCACATATACATCATAGAATGATAAATAATAGGTTATTCCTCATGATCTTTCATTTCAGGATGCTTAAGAAGATTAGTAGACTCATTTCTATGATGAATCTATGGACTTCTGAAGTGAAACACCAATATGGTTGATCATTTCCTATTATTTAACAGCTCAGAACTGAGATGTGTTTAGGCACATACTTAATTTGGCACCTACTTCAAAAGTATTCCACCATACCATATTGTACAGGCTTGATAGTTTACTAGAGGGTGAAAGACATGACCTTAATTAGTTTG
The DNA here is from genome assembly GCF_001458135.2 of Marmota marmota marmota. NCBI lineage: Eukaryota > Metazoa > Chordata > Mammalia > Rodentia > Sciuridae > Marmota > Marmota marmota. The sequence goes on from NW_026000241.1 coordinate 26,288,075, forward strand.
GTACTCAACATTCTCATATACGACTGGAAGAGAATATTTGCATGTTATCTATTTATCACTAAATCTTTATTGAGAGCATATCATGTTCTAGCTACTTTCTCCAGTTCCAGGTGTACAAAAGGATAAAGCCCTGTTTTTTGTGGCTTGGGAGGGGGTGGGTCGAGTCATAACAGGCAATGAGCACACAATTACACAAGTATTTCTTGCCAAGAAATGTTATGGAGTAGCAGGAAGAATAAAGCAGGTCAGAGGAGAGAAAGATCCTAAAGTGTTGGGGAGAGGTGGACAGACAGCACTTTCAGGGAAGGTTCCTGTGATTCCATGATGCTTGAGAAAGAACAGAATAAAAAAAAATGATGAATAAAAAACATGTCAGACAAGGGATCAACCAATGCAAAGACCTGAGTGAGGAACCTCTCAAATATTTGGACAAGGAGCGCAGTGTGAATGAGACAGTGTGAGAGAGGAAATCAATTCATTAACCCTGGCATTCCTCGAATTCTCCAAGAGAACAATGGAATTTATCAAATGGGAAACTTTGTCAGGGACCAGAGGTTGAAATATACCATATTTAAGACCTGAGTTAGGGAAAATAATATGAAAAAATATAGATGTGCCATTGTAGAGCACACAGTACCTTGACTGTTTTTTAATATTTTTCCCAGGGACTGAGAATCAGAAGCTCTACAAACAAAAAATAATTATCCAGGGATGTTATTGTTTGGATGTGAGGTGTCCCTCAAAAGCTCAGTGAGGCAATGCAAGAAGGTTCAGAGGAGAAATGATTGGGCTGTGAGAGTCTTAACCTAATTAGTGAATTAATCCTTTGATAGGGGTTAACTGAGTGATAACTGCAGGTGGGTAGGGTGAGGCTGGAGGAGGTGGGGCATTGGGGCTTTGCCTTTGGGGTATACATTTTGTATGTGGCAAGTGGAGTTTCTCTCTCTGTTTTATGATCATCATGTGAGAGGCTTCCCTCCACCACACTCTTCTGCCATGTTGTTCTGCTTACCTGTAGCCCCAAAGGAATGAAGCCAGCTGTCCATGAACTGAGACCTCTGAAACCGTAAGCCCTCAAATAAACTTTTCCTCCTCTACTGTTGTTTTGGTCAGGTTCTTTAGTCATAGCAGTGAAAAAGCTGACTAAAACAGAGAATATAGCATTTCTTAGTCTGGATTAAAGATCTGTGTATTTACTCTATCATATATGTCCAACATTAATTTAAGGGACATTGACTATGTATTAGTCAATGAACTCTTCAACTGCGGATCCACTTCCTCTACCAAGAAACCAATGGAGAAAGGAAAAAGAAATCTACAGTTGAGATTTGTTAAAAATTAAAAGATGAGGGTTTATGGGGTTCATGCTAGACTATGAACTCATTTTTTTTGGTTCATTTTTTTGGTAGACTGTAAAGTTCTACTTTAAGAAGATATAACATTAAATTATATGTTCCAAGAATATATAATGTCAAGAAATTTGACATTATAACCAGTTATGATTTAAGAAACACAACTCTTCTCCTAGATTTGACAAAAATCTGAGATGATCAAACTTAAGAAAATATATTAGTTTCAGCATTATGTGTATATGTGTGTGTGTGTGTGTGTATACACACACAAACACTGGAAAACATGAGTTCTTAATTCTATGCCATTATCATATACAGTGTCCTGATTTTTATTATATATTTAATACTAGAGCAACTAAAACTATAGACCTTCCCACTTATATAGATCATACTCCTTCCCAGAAAACTTCCAATTTGGACAAGTTAAATGACTAAAGTACAATACTCAGATATTTAAAATATTTTTCCAAAAGTGGCCTATTGCATTTACTACAGAATAAAAATAAACTCCCTTAAGCATGGGGAAGGCAGGCCTCTCTGGGATTCTTGCCTCTCAGCACCACTGTTAAGCACAATTTTATTCTAAAAGCCACAGGAAACTGAGTCAGAGGTGAGAAAATGAAGACAGAGAAATGAAATAAGTAGAAGAGTGAAGGAAACCTGTTTAAACTTTGACTAAAACTGAGAAGCATGTAGGCCCTCTGGGAAGGGAACAGGCAGTAGGAGAGGGGGCATGGTGGGCACTGCTGAAGGCCAGACAGGAGGCAAGCATCTGTCCTGGAGCAGAGGGGTGGCGCTCCACTGTGGCTGGGCTGCTACTCTTCCTCATGATGCTTAGTACTCCATAGCAGCTCAAAATTCATATTCTCCCTTCTGTAAATGAAGTACAGTTAAAAGGCAGCTGTTTAATATCAAATCAAAGCCAAATTCATCTTCCATTTTCAGAATTTGTCACGAGGGATGCTCAGCACAACCCTCTGGGGCTGGCTGAGGACTCTATTCGATGACTGGCAGGAAGCTCTCGTACATATTTATTCCTGGAGAACATTAGGGATGGAGTCAGCTTGAGAGAACATTTCAAAACGTTGAAAAATGGAACCGTGGACAGCTAGTAACTGCAAACTGGAGACGGTGTTAGTGTGCTCAGGCAGACGGGACACAACACCACTGGCTTTGGGGATTAAACCACGGAAATTTATGTCTTCTAGTTCCAGAGGCTGGAACTCTGAGATCCCATCACCAGTGTGGTTGGGTTCTGCTGAGGGCTCTTTCCCTGGCTTTCAGAGTTGTCCTCTCTCAAAGGACACCCATGCTCTGGGATCAGGTTCTACCCATGGAACCACGTTTAACATCAATCACCTCCTTAAAGACGGACCTTCAAAGAGGTCACATGAGGGTTAGATCTTCAACACATGAATTTTGGGGGAACATAGTTTGATCCATGGTTTAAAGTCAAAGACAGAACCATTAAATGGACCAAGGGATGTGGTCATTAACAATTTTAAACTTCTGAACAGAGACCATAAATAAACCAAAAGAATGTGAAATTGAGAAAAATATTCACAACACTATATGACATACACATATAACATATAAAAGCCTCCAGCAAATAATTAATAAATGCAATGCAGTAAAGGGAAAAGGTATGAATAACCCTATGATGGAAAAAGAACTATAACAACAAGAACAAAAAAATGCAAAAGGATGCTGTCATTATCATTAAAATTTTTAAACTAAAGTGATATAAAAAATTTCCACTTTAAATTGGAGATGTAGAATCTTCAGTTTTGTGTTAGGCAGACTGACACCCCAAGAGGTCAATGTCCTAATTCCCAGAATTTTGAGTATACTGGGTTACACAGGGTTCAACTTATTAGGCTACAGGTGCAATTAGTTTACTAATCATGATCTTGATAAAGTGAATTTATTCTGGATTAGGAAGGCGGATTGAATGCAATTACAAGGATCCTTAAAAATGGAGGTTGGATGAAAAGGGAAAACTATGGAGACGACAGCATTAGAAGGATTAGGCCTAAAACAGGTGGCTTGAAGTGAAGGGTTGGGCCATGAGCTAAGGACAGCCTCCACAAGCTGGAAAAAAAAGAAAAAGAGAAAAAGAAAAAAAGCAAAGAACTGAATTTTGCCCCAGAGCTTCTTGGAGGAACTTAGCCTTTCAGATGCCCCCTGCCCACTCCCCACTTCTATAGCTTAGTGAAACCCATTTGGATTCCTGACCTCTACAAGATAATATACATGTATGGTTAAGGTCACCAAATTTGTGGTTATTTGTTTAAAGGAGCAAAAGGAGATAGCAAGAGGGAAAACTCTCATTGGGTTATAAATTAATAAAAAAAAATTTTATACCATGGTCCCTACTGTAACAGTGGGATACTATAGAGCTGATGTCAAGTCTCAGTCCCCTGGGGTTGCTATAACAAAATACCATAAAGTGGGTGACTTAGAACAACAGAAATTTGCAGGGCATGGTGGTGCCTATAATCCCAACTACATAGGAGTCTGAGGCAGGATCACAAGTTCAAGGCAGCCTGGGCAGCAAGTCCCTGTCTCAAGATAAAAAAGAGCTAGGGGTGTAGCTCAGTGGTAGATCACCCTTAGATTCAATCCCCAGCATTCCTCCAACCCCCCCACCAAAAGAAACTATAGAAGCTTGATTCTAACAATTGAATAGGCTAAAAAATCTAAGATTAAGGGGCCAACAATATGGCACCTGGAAAGGGCCTATTTCCTGGTTAATAGATTGTCTTCTCATTGAATCTTCATGGAGTGGGAGGGGGAGGATCTCTGTTTAGTTTCTTTTATAAAAGCACTAATCCCATTAATGGGGGGTTCCACCAATGACCTTGGCTAAGGCCCCATCCCCAAATACCATTACCTTAAAGATTAAGTTTCTAAATATGAATTCTGGCATTCAGATTATAGCACTAAGGATAAGAAAGGCGAATGAATATTCTGAGTAAAAGCTCTTCACTGAGTATCATTACAGAAAACATGTTCTCAGTGATTTCAGTTTTAGGAAAAAAGTATATACACACCTATCCTGGATTAGGAAGGTGGTTGGAGGGAAGAAGCACATGAAATCTGTGGTCTCTTACAGCATCTGCCTTTGATGCTGTCTTCTGTCCACACACACAGAAGGGGAAAGGAGTCTGGAAGGATATAGCCTCCTACTATTAGTAGTGTTCTTGTGGATGGAAGCACAGGGAAATGCCAGATTCTATTGTAATTATGTTTTCAGAGTGTTTCAGCTTTATAAAAATTGATACATTTGTTAATCTCTTATTTTATAAAAAGAAAACACATTTGCATTAAATTGCACAAAAATAAGACAATATGTAAATCTGACATCAAAGCAATTAAGAAGAAGTTAATCACGAAAAATGCAATTCAGTTAGCTCTCTCAGGCTCTCTGAAGATGCCAAGGACAAAATAGAAAAAAGACTGAATTCACACAGAATTATTCAAGCTCATTTCAAGAAGCCCTGCCTTCGCCCTTGCCCCACCCAAGAAAATAAGCAGGGGATCTTGCCCACCACGTGTATTCAATGGAAGGAAACCTATTTCCTTTTCACCTCAGGGTTGAGGGCGTACTGGGATGATGGCTTCAACTAAATGTCATTCATGTTTTCTTTCTCGCTTCCTTAGGTTACAAATCAACCAAGCTACCATTTAGCAAGGGCTTTGAATTCAGTGAAAAACACCATCAGCTTTGTAAACAGAAATGAATCTATTAAGAAAAACAGAATGAATCTATTAAGAAAAAAAAATTAGCATCCAGACTAGCAAATGCATATTATTAGTGTACCCTGCCACTAATTGAAACACCAACATAAGTGAAGGAGGCATCTGAAAACTTATGAATTCTGTTGCCATCGCAGCAAACAACCTCCTAATATCCATTGCCTTTGATGGTTTCTATTACATTCTAGAGCTCTGAGAGAAATAAGCTTGTCAGTACCAAATGCCTTAAAGGGCTCTCCGCCTTCAGAACGGCTGAGAAGACATAGAATTTGTTGACTGAGAGGAGGTGATCAGTGTGTCCCCCAGAGACAGCATCAAAGGCAGATGCTGTAAGCAACCGTACATTTAATGTGCTTCTTCCCTCCATCTTTCCTCCCTAGCATACTGGCCTTCCCCTGAGACTGACTCTCATCAACCTGACAAAATGATCATGTGTGGACTCAATGTTAGGCCCAAGGATTTTCCCAAAGACCAAGGTGGCTTTGAAAGATAATACACAGCTCATTTTTACACTTGAGGCCCATAGCCTCTATGTCTTAGAGGTTGGCTGGCTGAAAAATCTCAGATGGAACCAGCTAACTCCCCCAGTTTTTTTTTTTCCTTAAACCCACGAGGCTACAAGCTATTAGGTTTCATGAGAAATAAACAAAATTTCAAATTAACTACAATGACCTCCATTTATGTAGACTGGCCACAAAATAGATTGTTTGGGTAACTCTGTTACTGTACACTAAGCTGTCTGACATTAGGCAAGTTATTTAATCCCTGATACCTTGGTTTTCACATTCATAAAATGGGCAAAAATAATCATACTTATATCCGAATTTTGCTTAAAAAGTAAATAAGTTACTCCATGAAAAGTATTAGGAACAATGTCTGATATGAGACACAATGGATTTATCTACAGCAACAAGGAATGTAATTTATATAATAAAAGTCACATATTAGATGGTACATTTTCATAAGATGGAATTATTAACACAAATAAGTCTACTTACTGGACACAGGCTCATCTTTCTGCTGTGCTGATCCTAAGTTATCACTGTATTATCTATATTATAGTGTATTTGAATTATCTATATCACTTAAAAACACTTGGAGTCTACTATTTGCTCTACTGTAAAGATTCAAAGATGAATAAAATCGTAAGAAAGTTAAGTCAAGGGCATTAACCAATATAGAAATGCTTATGATAAGATTTATTATACAGAATGATAGTTATAAGCAGGGTTTTATAGGAACATAGGATCGGACACTGGTAGAGAGAATAACAGCCCATCTAAAGATATTCATGTCCTAATCCCCAGAACCTATGAATGTGTTTCCTCGCATGGTGGAGATGAATAAAAAATGACTAACCAGCTCACTTTAGATAGGAAAATTATCCTGGGTTTTCTGAGTGGGCACAATGTAAACATGAGGGTCCTTAAAAGTGGAAGAGGGGACAAAAGATTAGGTTAGAGTGATGTGACATGAGGAGTCAACCATACAGTGCTAGACTTCAATAAGGAGCAAGGGGACTGTTTCAGTCCCCTTTTTTGCTGCTGTGACTAAAAGACCCAATCAGAACAACTATAGAGGAGGAAAAATTTATTTGTGGGCTCACGGTTTCAGGGGTCTCAGTCCATAGAAAGTCAGCTTCAATCCTCAGTGCTCAAGGTGAGGCAGAACATCATAATGGAAGAGTATGGCAGAGGGAAGAGGCTCACATGATGATCAGGCAGCAGAGAGAGTGACTCCATCCACCAGATACAGATATATATATATACCCCAAAGCTACAGCCCTCAATGCCCCACCTTCTCCAGTCACCACCCAGTTAATCCCATCACGAGATTAATTCCCTGATTGGGTTAAGTCTCTCACAACCAAATCATTTCTTCTCTGAACTTCTTTGCATTGTCTCACACTTGAGCTTTTGGGGGACACCTCACATTCAAACCATAATAGAGACCATGTGCCAATGAGTGCAGGTAGCCTCTAGGACCTGTAAATGACAGGAAAACAAACACTATCCAAAGCCAATCGATAGGAATGAGCTCCACTGACACTTTGATTTTAGCCCAGGGAGACCCATATTGGATTTCAGACATATAGAACTGTAATAAATTTGTGTTATTTTCAGACACTAAATTTATGGTAGTTTGCTTTAGCAGATGCAGAAAACTACTACAGAATAGAGCTGAAACAACCAGCAGAATAGAAGTGGAGTATGGGGGTCAAAATGGAGTATGGGGATCAGAGGATGGAGAAGAAGGAAAGGGGAGATACTGGGTAATGAAACTGACCAAATTATGTTACGTGCATCTACAAATCTACCACAGTATTATGTATAATTTTAATGTACCCATAAAATATTAAAAAATAATTTAAAAGGAAGAATAGAGCTCAACTTGTAGGTGGAAAGGAAGATGAGTGTTGGGATGGAGAGAAGTTTCCTGGAAAGGTCATGTCTGAGCTGAATGTCGGAAGATGATTAGTAGATATGTCTCCAGTGGTTATGTAGAGTGAGGGCACTTACTGTGGGCAGGATTGCCAGTTTGCATAAAGACTAACAGGTGACAGTTCCACTGATCCAGTGAATGTAGTTGGAATGACTGAAAATGAGACTGGATTGATAGGCAGGAGTCCCATCCTAGAAAAGAATCTGATCTTTAGCCTACAAAATATAAATAAATAAACAGACCTCCGAAGGTCTTTAATTCAGAGAATAGGAGGGTCAGTCAGCTCTGTGTTTTGGTGAGATTATTGGGATAGAAAGATGGAGGATGAGCTTGAAAAGAGTGGGCTAAGAGAAAGGAGGCTATGTATGAGGTCCAGGTGAGAGATGGTAGGATGAGTCAGGAGAGAAAGGGAGCACCAGATATAGGGAACACTAGCCAGACACTGGCAGATCAGTAATGATCCAGAAGTGAGGCAGGAAGGTGAAGAAAGAATCTAGAATGACCCCTGTATTTCTAGCATGGTGATCAGAGAAATGAAGATGTCCTCAAATGAGATACAGCATGGGGGAGGAGGAATTGGTTTAGGGGGAAGGCAATGCATTTCCTTTTGGATGACCAGATGAAGACACACAGCCGACAACCAAATAGGTACATATGGAACCTATGGGAATCTGGACTGATGACATGGATTTGACATGTGGAATGAGGAGGTCCACTATCAATATGTGGGGGATACTCATGATCATGGAGACTGTTTAACAGACTGGAAGACCTTCACTGCAGACTGTGAAGAAGAGTAGGTTAAAGAAAGGACCTGGGTGAGGGTAGCATGCAACAGATGCGACAGACAGAGATGGTCATGAAAAAGATGAAAGAGAAAGGTATAGGAAATAGCCCAGAGAACTAGTAAACATGGTATCCCAAGAGCCAAGGGAATAGTTTCCAGAAGGGAAGCAGAAATAGGATTAAACATAACAAGTTCCAGGAAAATAACGATGAACCTGAGCATTATCATATAATTAAAATAATAACTATAGCTAGCACTTCTTGAATATTCATTATGCAGTAAAGACCATGAATCTTTTAAGCAGATACGTACAGCATGTGCCTCCTACCAGAAACTACGAGTTTTGTGATTTTTAATTTCCTAATCCTCATAACAATCTTAAGAGGTAGGTACTATTATAGCTCCATTTTACAGATTAAAAAAAGTAAAACCATGGAGCAGTTCAATGACTTGCCCCAAATTACCCAGTTAGTAGGCAACATGGCCCAAACTCTCCAGAGGCTGTGAGTTTCACCACTAAGCTCTGCTGTCTCACATCCTATCTCATTTAATTTTTGCCATCTTTGAGCCAATGAGTGAATTCCACCATCATGTTGATTATATAAAGCAACTACCAACTTTCCCAAGGTCAGCCAGCCCCACTGGGAGGCCTGGATAGGTGAGACCAGGCTGAAGGAACATAGTCTGCATGGGTAAAGCCAGTCAACATGAGGGAAGGAACAGAGGATACTGCAGGTGACCTTTCTCAGGACAGATGCTATCCCCTTTCCTCTGGAAGGCAGACAAGGTCAGGAGCTGCTTGGGATCAGTTGCAGGTTTTAAAGACTTGGTTAATCTTGGTTCGTTTTCATCCCTTGGGTGTGGACTCTGAGCTTCTCATTGAGAGCCAAGTGAGTATCTATCTCTTCTGGGGTTGGGGGACATTCTGTTGTACCCTTCGGAGACTTAATTTTTTTTTTCTTTCACTCACTAGGAATGTGAACAAATCCTAAGTAATTGCACTTGTTGTTTGGTTCCTGTTTACACGGTAGGCTAACCTCTTCTGGGATGGTTCTCTTTTAGATCAGGCATTCTTTATCGGCTTAAAACAGAATGTAGAGGTTCCAAAAACACATGTCTGCGTATTTTCTTCTTCAACACAAATATTACCGCTCTCTCCTCTGTGAACAAAGCCTTGGTGTTCTTGCCTGAGCTGTCTCCCAACCAGGCTTAGGGGAATGCAGCTGGGGTCCCCTAATCCAGGGAAGGCTGACCATCGGGTATCAGAGGCTGATCTCAGAACAGAGTTAGTACAAACAACAAACAGAGCTGAAACTCAGCTGGGCCTTGTGCCCAAGAAAACCAGCCACACACGAACTCACACTATGGTGGAAGGAGAAAGGGAAGAAAGTTCTAAAAACAAACCAAGGGGAGAAAGAAGCTGGCTGGGAAGATGGCTCCACACTGACTGGCTCACCCCCATGGGTGCCTGAGAGACAAAGGCTGAAAACTGACGCTCCCCTCTTCTTGCCCAGGAAAGACCATTCAGGCTCTTCACTTATCTGGAACTCGGGCTGTACTGAGAGAGGAGATGCCTTTGATTCAGGCATAAAACAAAATGTGTTACTTATCAACTCAGCAATGCTTTAACACCTCCTATATTGTGCATATGTAGAAATCACCTTAACGGAAGCATTTATTTGAACCTGTATAAATTAGTTAAGATGAGGTTAGATAAACTTGAAACCTCAGTGGCTTCAAACAATAGAAGTTTATTCTTTTGCTTATGAAAAGTCCAATGAGTAGATGGGAGGTGGTGGTATGATGGTGTGTATCAGCCTGTCACAGGAACCTAGGCTAAAAGTAGTCCTGTCAACTGCAGTAGGTGGCTTCCTGGGCTGGCAGAAAGGGAAAAGAGAGGGGAGGGTTGTGCAGGAGATTTTCATTCACTGGGTCATCAAGCAACATCTGATATTTTTCATCAGTCAGAGAGACTCAGTCACATGGCTTATCTAAATGCACAGAATACTGGGAGATGTGGTCTCTGCCTGGACTGCCACTTCCCAGAAAAACTTTGTATTATAGAAAGTGAACGTTAATCGTTGGTGGAAGCAAGAAGGCTCTTCCAGAACAAACTTGCTGCTCTTCACCACATCTGTTTATTGCATTGGCTTACTGTTTCTTGGGAGGAGTGCTATTGACATGTTATCTGTTTCTCATTCTGAAGTATGATTATTTTCTTGATCCCTGCCTACTAAGGTCAGAAGCACTCCCAGATACCATACATACCAAATGCTCCCCCTTCAAGATGGGTACCCCTCTCACTGAGAACTGCAAATAGAATTTCAAAGTAATCGTTATTTCTTTTAAAAAAATATATTTTTAGTTGTAGATGAACACAATTACATTTATTTACTTATTATGTGGTGCCGAGGATCAAACCCAGTGCCTCACACTTGTTAGGCAAGCACTCTATCATGGACCACAACCCCAGCCCATTCATTTTTTTCTTGGTTCTCTCTGGTTCAGGTTATCAGAATAACCTCACCAGGTTATCAGAATAAGCCTCCCAATGGCTTCCACGATGGTTAACACCTCCCTTAGCTGTCATGCATTATACCTACTTTATACTTCACTTGTGATCATAAAACCATGTGACCATAAAACATCACACAAGAGTGGTATCCACTCAAAATCATCATCTTGGAGCAATTAAACAGTAGTACAAAGAGAGCATTTCTTCAAATGTGTTTTTTTTTTTTTGCAAGTCTCCTTTTGGAATCACCTTCAGAGAGAATGCTGCATGCAAACAGAGAGTTTGGAGGAACCTCAGAGGTCCTCCACTCCAATGTTCCAGCTAAAGTTTCCATCCTTTCCACTAAGCCTCAGCAAGCTGTTCTTCAACATTTATTCACTCTTTCATCATGTGTCTTGGAGCACTTGAAGCTCAGAATGATGCAGTAATGAATAACAGGATTCTTGACTTCATAATTTAATAAGAAAGACTAGTACACAGATAGATCATTATGATATAAGTAGGTGAATACCCTAGCTAAGGCAGGACATATAAAGACTGGAGGACTATACTAATATTAGGTGTAGGTGTTTGATTTGTGCTTTGATAGAAAAGATTGAGTTTTCCAAACCTAGAAGCTTTGGTGGAAATAGGGGTACTGTCAAGGGCCTGGGGGCAGAGAGGAATAAGTATCCAAGGAAAGAAAGAAGGGGAATGAATGTCTGAAGAGAAGTTGGAGAGGGAAGGCTGGGGGTTCATTAAAAAGATGGCAGACAGAGTCTGGGAAGGAGTGGAGGCAGGAGGTAGACTGCAGGGTGGAGAGAGACTTGGAAATGGGGCTTTCTAAGCAAACAAATCCACATCTGGACAAGTTTAGATGTCATAAGGGTCTTCTCAACATTTTTCCAAAACCTGCCCCGTGTTAGTTCCTACACTTTTGTCCTGATTCTGCTCTCCTAGACACAGAAATCAATCATAATGGCTTTTCCAGAGATCAGCCCTTCTAGAATCTGAAGACAATTACCACATCTCCACAAATGTCTCCTCTTCTCCAGGCTAACTGCCCTCTTCCTGTGCATTTTTTTTTCTGTGAGGTTGTTTGCAATTTTCTTTTCATTCTTATCTCAATCCCTCCATGCTGGCCATACTCCAGTTGGTCAACATTTCCCTTAAAATGTGGTACCCGGAATGGAACACACTACTTCAAGTGTGGTTCGCTAGCATAATCTTTGATCTGCATTCAAGCATCAAATTAAGTTACCAAGCAGACATACCACACTACTGAGTCATGCTGAACTTACTGTCAACCACCATGTGTGCTGCTGGTAAGCTCATTCCCTATTCCATTTAGGGGCAGATGTTTTTTGAATGTGAGTGCATAACTTTACATTGATGGACTGACATTCCCTTAGTAAGATTTGCTCCATTTTCTCAAGCTGTCAAGAGCTTTTAGAACAGTCCTCTTAGTTTTATGACACTTTGGGCAAGCATGACAAGTATGAAGCCGATGTTCTCTTCCAAGCTCTCAATAATGATATTTTATGAGAAAAGACTGAGACTACTCCATAAACTACATACTTTAGACCTCTCGAAAATAGACTGTTCCACCCTTACTCTTCATCTTTGGATATTCTTATTTTTCTCACAATTGAATGCCCTCCATTTTTATATGTCGGTTCATCAGGGAACTCAATTTGCAGCCAAAATGGCTTGAGTTTCCTTTGTCTTTTCTGTTTCACTGATCACCATCAGAATTCCTTGTTACCCTCCTATCCTTTATGGAGAAGAATCTGAGTTGTCTATCATGCATTTCTACCTATATTTGCTCAAATATTTAAAAATTCTGGAATCCTGGTCATATGTCTAATTATGAACCACTTAACCTTGCACACAGTTTTGCCCTTTTCATATGAATCTTAAAACAAAATGGACATCCTTAAAAGTGTATCTCTCTTTAATGGGGTTCTTAATTCTTTTAATTCCTCCTTAATGATTAAATAAATTTTCTTCATAGATTTTTTTTTCTTTCTAGGTGATTACGTCAACAGAGTTAGAAAACAAAGGAACTGACCATCTATATTGAGAAAGGAACATGGGAAAAGACAGAAAAGGTAATAGTGCCTACTACAGATTCATTGTTACTATGGGTTGAATATGAGGAGTTCCTCAAAAGCTCATATGTGAGACAATGCAAGAGTTTTTAGATGTGAAATGATTAGATTATGAGATGTGTGACCTCAGCAGAGGGTTAATTCACTGATATGGATTAACCGGGTGGTAAGTGTGGGCAGGTGGGGTATGGCTGGAGGAAGTTCACTGGGAGTGTACCTTTAGGATTTATATTTTGTCCTTGGTTAGTGGAGCTTTTTCTTCTTCCTATTGCCCTGGCCTGAGATCCTTTTCTCCACCATGCCCTTCCTCTCTGATGGACCACCTTGGCCCAAAGCTATAGAGTTGGCTAACAATGGGCTGAACTTTTGTAACTGTGAGCTCAAATTGACTTTTCCTCCTCTTGGTTGTTTTTTGTCAGGTTCTTTGGTCATAGTGATAAAAAACAATTGACTAAAACAATTATGTTTATATGTTTGGCTCATTCTCACGAGTAGATTGGAATTTGAGTTAGGGCTAAAAAAGGACCACCTCTTTTCTGTGGACCATTGGTTCTTTTGCTTCTATCACAGTGGAGTAGCAAGTATACAGCTCAACGACTATGAATAAATAATGGCAGCACAGTTTGCTATTTAAATAGATACACTTTCATGTCTGGTTGAAGGAATTTAGGTACTAGATATTTTGTTAATTTTTAATACCATTCCCACATAGAAATATTAGCAAGGAAGAGAACATTTACAAGACATACTGAGAGATCATCATGAATAAATTTTAGAAGGAAAAGTTTACCCTTAAGAAATCTTACTGAAAATTCAGGTAAATATGTGTGAAATAAGCACTATAAGTATATTTTACATTAATAAGTCTAAGTGGATATACATGATTAAATGTATTTAAAAAATATATTTTATTTGCCTGTACAAAGTATATAAAAGTAATGTATCTTTATCTATTTTCTTTTTTTAAATTTTTTTTTTAGTTTTTTTAGGTGGACACAATATCTTTATTTTACATTAATGTGGTGCTGAGCCTCGAACCCAATGCCTCATGCATGGTAGGCAAGCGCTCTACCACTGAGCCACATTCCCAGCCCAATCTATTTTCTTTTCTAAAGTTACAGATTAAGAAAGACCAGGTTCTGGTTGTCTTTGGATTTTTATCAGCTCAATAAATAAATAAATCAGCATTGCATAAACTGCTCTGATATGATATAAAATCCCTGTAATCAGAATCTAAAATTATGTTTTTAAAAAACCCATAATATGAGCTATTTGAGAGCCCTACATGGCAAGTACTGACTCTTGTTCACCAAGAAAGAGTATTAGCTTTTATATTTTTCACTTACAAGGTGCATAATTATTAAGGATTCTGGTTGCCAAGGGTGAAATACTGCTTCAGATTTGAAGTACAATTGTTTTGTGAATTTGTAATTGTACCCTTTCTGAGGGATGGGGAAGGCAGAGGAGGAAATTCACAAAAAGTGACACAAAGCAGATAATAACAGAGCCCCATGAAGGATGCTTAATGATATTCAAGGTGTGGGGGAAATAGTTTCCACCACAAAGAGTAATCTCTGCTCACCCATCACTAGTCACTGCTATCCTGGCTGTAGAACTGAGGACACACTTTATGTTCCCCAAACAGATTAAACATCCAGTTCCTGACCTCCAGAGAAAATTCATATTTGTCTTGATCTACTCTTGTGTTTGTGAAAGAGGGGAGAAGGCTGTGGGAGAGAAATAACCAGTCAGTCACTTGGTGCTCATGCCTCGTGACAGAAATGTGTGGGTGTTACCCAAAAAACAATTCCAAATATATTCTGGTCTGCAACCCTGACCTCTTAGCCAATATTGAGGGAACCTCTAGGTCAGACTGCAAGTGAACTTCAAGAATGCTAATATTTATTGAGAACATTATGGGCAGCAGGTACTACATGGGATAGTCTTTAAAAGTCCATGTAAATCAATTCGGGAAATGATTGGAATCATGCTCGTTCAAAGACAAGGGCGTTAAGCATGGCAGTAACATATAGATATACAATGCCTGGAGTTACAAAGCAAGTTAGTAGCAGAGATCACAATCAAAGACAGTTTTATATCCCTCCAAACACCATCACAGGTTTATGCTTCATCTAACCTCACTTTCTTGGATTCTCTCTCCTTGGACCACCTTAGGTACTTTTATGATGTGGCACCCTGGCCACCCACATTCAACGTCTTCCCACTCCCAGCCCCCCACATATACACCCAGGATTTTGCCTTAATTTAAAACATTTTCTGCATGATTTCAATAGCCTCCATTCAGATGATACATTTAGGGAAAAAATACCAGAGAAGGAAAACCCAGACAGCTAACAAGATAGCATCGCAGTGATGACACTACTGTGGTGTGATTCCCATTATCCTTGACCAGGGAGTCTCCAAAAACAGAAGAAGAATGTCATTCATTCATTCAGAGTTCATCAGGCTCTAGCTGACTAAATTCGTCCAACTCGTAAGAGAAACTGTTTACTAACACGGATACCCATTTATTAGACAAGTGGAAGAGCTACCTGTCTGGAGATGTAAATCTTGATCTTGATGGAACTGATTCTCAGTAGAGGGTACCAGAGAAAATGAGGAAGAGAGGAAATACTCCTGAATCTACCATCCTGGTTGTAGTACAGCCTGACGAACAATCTCTATTACACAGAAAAATGTGAACTCCACCAGCCATGCATAGTTTTCTCCTGTGCCTAATGCTCAGGAAATATGGACAAATTTTAAATATTACATTCCTTTTCCCTACGACTCATGGTATTGTGCCATCCAATTGAATGGGCTGATGTTTTCTTTCAGAGCATTAAACTATAATTTCCTTTCAGACCATTTCACCATAGAATACATGATTCTGGCAACATGTTTGCAACTCTTCTCTTAGGGATTGTGGTCTATCTAAGTTCACCCATTATGTATTGGTTTTTCAATCTCAGAAGGTGAATTTTCCCGAGTTTGTAGATAAATATTAGGATACACCTTAAATGACTTCTTTAATTACATTGACATGTTTTGATTCTTTTAGGATACAGTTCCCCCAATGACATTTCAGCTCTTCTAGGTAATATGTATTTATTAGGG
>NW_026000241.1:26308871-26316165 GCF_001458135.2 Marmota marmota marmota
GAGAAGAAGATTAACATTTAACAGGGATGAGAGGTGGGAGGGAAAGGGAGAGAGAAGGGAAATTGCATGGTAATAGAAGGAGACCCTCAGGGTTATACAGTGGAGGAGGTAGAGAGAGAGGAGGGGAGGGGAGGGGAGAGGTGGGGAGGGGGGAGGGTGGAGGATGGGAAAGGCAGCGGAGCACAACAGACACTAGGATGGCAATTTGTAAATCAATGGATGTGTAACTGATGTGATTCTGCAATCTGTGTATGGGGTGAAGGTGGGAGTTCATAACCCACTTGAATCAAAGTGTCAAATATGATATGTCAAGAAATTTGTAACGTTTTGAACAACCCACAATAAAAAATTAAAAAAAATAAAAAAATAAAAAAAAAAAAATAAAATCAAAGTTGGAAAACTTAACCTTCCCAACCTGTAAATTTACTTCAGTGATAGCAATCAAGATATTGTAGTATTTGCATAAGTACAGACAGATAAGAAACAGTTGCAAAAGTTCAGAAATAAGCCTTTATATTTCTGGTCAATTGATTTTTGACAAGGTGAAAAGACAATTTAGGGAGGTGGTAAAGAATCATCTTTTCAACAAATGGTGTTGGGTCAACTGGACATTCACTTGCAAAAGAATGAGACTGTATGTCTATCTTATACCAAATAAGAAAATCAATTAAAAATCAGAGACTTTAATATAAAAACTAAAACTAGAAAAAGGTCACAAGAAAACCTAGGTATAAATTTTTATAACCTTGAATTAGGCAATGATTTCTTAGCTCTGGCACCAGAAACATAGGCAAAAACAAACAAATAGAATTTCATCAAAATTGAAAACATCTATGCTTGAAATGACACAATCAAAGGAATAGACAACCCAAAGAATGAAAAAAAGTATTGCAAATCACACTCACTTGGCCCTCTGCATCTAGGGGTTTTACATCCCAATTTCACCAACCTTAGATTGTATACTACATAGTTAGGTATAAGATGGTCAAATTTGAATTTTTCTTTTCTTGTCATTACTCCCTAAATGATAAACTATGTCAGCTACTTATATAGCACTTACATTGTGCTGGATATTATAAATAGCTAGAGATGATTTCAGTTCTATAGGGAGAATATGCATAGGTTATATAAGAATATAAAACCATTTTATTTACGGGACTTGAGTACCTATGAGTTTGGAATCTGAGAGAAGGTCCTAGAACCAATTCTTCCATACGAAAGGATGATTGTATTTGGTAAGAGGCTTTAATTCAGGATACATAAAGAACTCTTCTAGCTCAACAAGAAAAAGACAATGCAATTAGAAATGGGCAAAGCGTTTGACTAGACAGTTCTTCAAAGCAGATATGGAAATGGCCAATAAGCACTTGAAAAAATGCTCAGCATCGTCAGTTACTAGGGAAATACAAATTCAATCCACAAAGAATGCTACTTCACATCAATTAGGATAAATAAAAATCACAAAGGTGGGCAATCACAAATGTTAGAGAGAAAATGGAAAAACTGAAACCCTCATACATTGCTAGAGAAATGTAAAATTATGAGTTGCTTTTGAAGTTTGATATTTCCTCAAAAAGTTAAACATGGAGCTATCACATGAACTAATGATTCCACTCCTAGATACATATTCAAGAGAATTAAAAAAAATATGTCCAAACAAAAACTTTTACACTGATATTTATAGGGTATTTATTTATAACAGCCCCTTCGAACAACCAGATATAAATTTTTAAAAAAGAATGGGTAAACATTGTACTGTATATAACAACAGAATATTATTTAGCCATAAACAGAGTGAAGAACAGTCCTCCATCAGTATATTTGGGGACTGGTTCCAGGACCCTTCCTGTATACCAAAATCCCTGGATGCTGAAGTCCCTTATTAAAAAATGATATAATATTTATATAAAACCTATGGACATCTTTAAATTAATCCAGTACACTTTAAATTAATCTCCAGATTACTAATAATACCTAATACAATCTAAATGCTATGTGAACAGTTTTTGTACTGTCTTGTTTAGGGAATATTGACAAGGAAATTCTGTAATGATACCACCAAGGTAGACTAAACTACATAATACATGTCAGAAAAACAAAACTTATTTTTCTACCAATATTCTTTATGTTAGGTTATTTGTGGATGGGGTACCTGTGAATGAAGAATTCATGGATATGGAGACAATTATACTGATAACATGCTAAAATATGGATAACCTCAAATCTGTTATGGTAAGAGAAGGAAGCCAATCATAAGACATCATACATTGTTTGATTTCATTTATATGAAATGTCTAGAACAGGGAAGTACATAGAGACGGAGAGTAGAACAGTGTTTGCTGAGGAGAGGTGAAATGGAGAACCGCTGCTCCTGAGTAGGGGGTTTATGTTGGGGGTGATGAAAACATTCTGGAATCAGATACTGGTGACAGTGCTGTCATGGTGAAGAAACTAAAACCCACTTGAATTGCACACTTTAAAATGATGCAGTTTATGATACATGAAAAATGTTTCAATAAAGCTATTTTGAAAAAGTATATCGAGTTACTGAAAGGTTGTACATTATATTTTTGGAAGGTGATTTTTAAACAAAGATTACCAGCCTGTGTAAAACAAAACAAAAAAAGAAAGAGTACATTTTTCTCCTCTGTAAGATAGCATAAAATGTCATACGGTGTTTTAAGTATTGCAGTGAAAAGAAGAAAATAAAAGTGATCGAACAGGGAAAAGAAATAGAATGTTAAAAGATTCTTCTTGTTATTTTAGGATCACTTTATAGTGCTGTTTTGGGAATCACCTCAGGGACTAATAAATGACACCAACTTATTATGAGATCATTTTAGTTCTTTGGTAACCAATTCTCTAAATGGATTAGCTGAAGTATATTGAATATTGTTCTATATAGAATCCCTCTGTAGTGAGGTATTAATGCAAGAAAGCTTTTAACTGTTAAAAAAATCTTTTCAGATAAAAGGAGAGAGATCTTTATTAAGTGGAAAGATAGCAATTATGATAATAGCTTAAGCTATCCTCTTTCAAGCATCCCAAAAGTACAGAAAAATATCACATGTGAAAAGTACATGGGCTAATTGACTTAATACTGGAAGACCTATAGCTTTTATTTAGAGTTAGATAGGAAAATAGAAGGATAAAGGGTTGATTACCAGGATAATGCTTTTTTTAAAAAATTCTATAATTTTAGATGAATCTTATAATCTTAGAAAAACATATTCACCAATAAAATGATACAAGATCCTCCCGATAAATGACACCACCTTTATTTCAAAAAAGGTCCCGACATTTATAAAAATGTACTGCATGAGGAGTTCTGTTTTCTTGTAATCCACACCAAATACGAGGCCTTTGAAACAGAAGAGTAGGAACATGTTGATGTGACAGGGGGTGTTTATTTTCTCTGTTGTACACGTACATTTTCATATTAACAGAAGCACCAGCATTTTCATACATACTAAGGTCCACAGGGAGGGGAGAAGAATGAATGCTTCTTTACTTTTCCTCCTTCCATCCCTCTTCCCTCATTTCCCATGTCCCAGTCCTTCCTTTCATTTTTATAAGATAAATGGCTTCTATTTCTATATTGTTCCTGGCTTTTGTTTCAAGGATTCAAGACTGTTCAGAGGAGGACTCATTGGTCTTTAGAAAATCAGCAGAATGGATATTTGACCACAGATATGAAAAGTGACGAATGACCTGCCTGTTAGTATGGGGTAAGAATAAACAGAATACTATTCTCTTTGAAACTGTCGGGAGCTTAAATGCTGCTGCTGAGGACAATCAGGTGGGTGCTCACATAGCTGCCACATCTATTATTTTGTTTCCTCTCTAATTCTAGCAATTAGCATTGCTCTTGGCACAATACTTGTTGAGTGGATGCAGCCAGGCATTTGGCTCTATTTGCAGGGTCGTTCATATGAGATGTAAGTACACTATCAATATAGCTGAAACATAAATGCTATTTCTGAGAAATACACAAAGCAGATATCTACAATGATCAAAGAAGAAAGAGTTAAAACTAAGATCCCCTGAAACAATTCCTATGTACTCTTTTTGCTATGTGGACTTCCAGTTGATAATCTTAGACTTTCTAGAGATGTTTGATTTTATCACCCTAGAGTTAATTTTGATATAAAAAACAGAAATGATGAAAGTCTAATATTTGGCATTGCTTATTCAAAGATGCAAGTACTATGGGGAGATTATAAAATTTTGATTTCTATTTCAATGCACAAACAATCATCAAAGAAAGGCTTTTGTAACAAAGCCTGATTTTGTGTGCACATGCGCACACTTCTTTATTCTGCCCTGTTACCTTGTACCCTTACTCAGGCTGTAAAAAGTAATAGAAAAGTGGTTGACCACATGAAACGGCAGACATGCTGATTACAGCTATGAAATGTTTTGCCTGTGATTTGAGTAAAAAAGCATGATGACTATTACAGACACAGAGGAAAAAGGCAATTGGAATTCAACCATAAAGAAGAATGAAGAATGAGCATCCTCCTTTCTTTCCTTTTCTTTCTTTCTCTTTCTTTTTCTTTCTTTATTTTCTTTTCTTTTTCTTTTTTCTTTGTTTTTTGAGACTCCAGTTTGTTTTTTGGTGAGGAAAAATATTTATTTTTTATTTTTATTTTTTGGAGGGTGGGTACCAGGGATTGAACTCAGGGGCACTCAACCACTGAGCCACATCCCCAGCCCTATTTTGTATTTTATATAGAGTCAGGGTCTCACCGAGTTCCTTAGCACCTTGCTTTTAGCACTTGGCTTTTTGCTGAGGCTGGCTTTGAGTTCACGATTTCCCATCCCAGCCTCCCAAACTGCTTGGATTACAGGCAAGTGCCACTGCACGGGACACTATAGTTCACTATTCCAATTTACCTCAAATGTCTCCAACTTTTAAAAATCTACTATCTGTTTAATTCCAATTTCCAATAACTCTTCAGTCTTCTAAGTAAAATTTGGCTTCAAGTGTTTGATGTTGAGATCTCATAGAGCTGACCCAAACTGAGCAACCCCACTAGACGCTCTCTCCACATACTGCAACCATATTATTTTGGCCGAATACAAAAGGCAGCTACACCAAGATCCTAAAAATAAAAATGTAGGTGGATGATGGTGGAAGTAAAAACTTAAAAAGATTGGCCAGTACCACTGTGTTTTCTGGTTTGTCAAAGACAAGTCTGGTAGCCAGAGTTGGGCATGGGCATAGGCGTCAGAAACTCTGAAACAATCTGTTTCTCCTGTTTCTGGACAGATGCAAAAAAAGGAGTGGGGCAGTGGGGAGGAACTCCTGAGAATTGGAAGTTGCAAGGGAAATACCTGCTTATTGTCATCCATCTTCCTCACCACCCCACCAAGTCTGTCCCTCAGAACAGATGGAATTGTGAAGATGCACTGATATGGTAGGGACATCCACAGTGGCATGGGTGTGTAAAACTCTAAGAGAAAAGCCTGCCACTCTCAACAGACAAATCAGAAAAAGATGCCCTGAGGTTTGAAGAATGTATGAAGTGTAATTTGGAAATCTAGCTTTTATCCCACTTTCTCTTTTTTGCTTCAACTTAAAGGCAGATATAGTAATGTGCAAAGAATTTAAAAGAAGAAACACATGGTCAGAGGGAGGCAGGACAAGGGGGGGGAACCTCTGGGACCAGAGAATATGGAGAAATCCTAAAGAGAGGAAAATTGGAGGTGATCCCTTGAATCTATATCATAAATGGAAGCAAGTCCCAGGCTCAACCTCAGCCATGCATGCATGGGATAGACCCAAACAAAGAAAAAAATAATTTACCGACAAAGGCAGAGTGGAATGAAATTGAAAACAAAATCTATAGAGAAAAATTAATAACAAGAGCTGGTTCATTGAAAAAGCTCAATAGAACTGTAAAATATTAAGCCAGTTTGGCCAAAATGATAGAGGAGCACAAACGACCAATAGTAACAATAAGTGAGGCGATATCAACTGGATGAAACGGATCGATTTATTTAAAGACACAAACTACCCAAACACATTCAAGGAGAAATATGCAAGCTGAAAAAAAAATGTATGTATAAAAGACATTCAATATAGAATTAAAAACCTTCCAACAAAGGAAACACTAAACCCTCATGGTTTCCTTAATGAATTCTGGCAAATAGATGTAAAAAAAAAAAATAGAAATTCTACACTATCTCTTCCAGAATTAGAAAATAATACTGCCCAACTCTTTTCATGAATAATACTTTTATTATTCTCATAAATAAATTTGATGGCTGGCCGACACCTCATGGACAGCCATCAAAATCATCAACAAATTTTACCAAACTATATGAAGGAAAATGTAAAAATAATAACATCACAATAAAGTAAGTCTATCCCTAAACAAGGCCCACTCAACAGTAAAAGATATTTAAAAATTAAGTTAGAACACTGAATAAAAATATTCAAGAGGACAAACATAAAAAATAAAAAGTGTGTGTGAGTTGCGCGGGGAGATATACCATGTTCATGAACAGGAAAAATGTAACAATGAATATTCTTAAAATGACCATACTACATCTTCAGTGTAATCCCCATTAAAATATCAATGATATTCTTTATAGAAATAGAAAAAAAATTCTGAAATTCATATGGAACCACGAAAGACCCAGAATAGCCAAAGCAATCCCAAGGAAAAACAACATCAACAAGAAAACGAAACAAATACCCTAGAAGTATTCCAATATCTGACTTCAGACCATACTATAAAAGCTAAGTAACCAAAGAGCATGATACTGGCATAAAAACTGATACAAAGAACAATGGAACAGAACACAGAATCCACAAAATAATCCACATAGAGAGAGCTTATTGATTTTTTTCCTTTTAACAAATGCAGTAAGAAGCTCTGAAGAAAGGGGAATCTCTTCAATATATGGTGCCTAGAAAACTGGCTATCCACATGCAGAAGAGTGAAATTAAAACTCCTACCTTGTACCATATACAAAATTAACTCAAAATGGATCAAAGATCTAATTGTAAGACTTGACACTATGAAGTTACAATAAGACAACACAGAGGGAACACTTAAAGCATTGGTTATTATGGTTTAGATGTGAAGTGTCCCTCAAAAGCTCATGTGTGAGAAAATGCGAGGAGGTTTAGAGGTAAAATGATTGGGTTGACTGTCTTAACCTAATCAGTGCATTAATTCCCTGATAGGGATTAACTGTGTGATGACTGTAGCTAGGTAGGGTGTGGCTGGTGGAAGGGGGTATCTGGAGGCCTACCTTGGGGGTTTATATTTTGTCATTGTTA
>NW_026000241.1:26317011-26338651 GCF_001458135.2 Marmota marmota marmota
AAGAAATATGGGAGGCAAGTAAACACATGATATCATGCTCAAGTTCATCAGTCATTCAGAAAATGCAAATTGAAATTGAAATAAGATAGCATTATACACCACAATGGCTACACTTAAATGGTTTTACCAGGTGCTGGTAAAATGTAGATCAACAGGAATTCTCACCCATTGATAGTCAATAATACTGCTTAACTTCTCAAAGGAACAACCTAACAGGTCTCAGGGAACAGATTGCCTTCTAACACTGTAGGTTGGTTGTTTGGAAGTAAAACTAAAACTCTACTGGGATTTCTGGGTTTGATTTCAAAGAGAGACCCAGTAATCCAGAAGGCCTTGCCTTGGTCTTGCTTCTCAACAGGAAGGACCAGAATGCTTATTCCAAACACGTTAACTTTAAAGATGAAAATTCTTCCATTTGCTGAGAAAGGCTGGCATAGCTTGGCTGGGCTGAATTTTGATGAATTGTCCTGGAGTAAAAGTTTCCAGAAGTATTGAGTTAATTTCAAATGACTTTTTAGAATAACTCGTAAAATGTTAGCAGCAGACTGTAAATTTGTTCTTGATTATGAGTTGAGATATTTGTTTCCTTGTTTGTTTTAAGGGGGAGGTTTTCCCAGAAACTCAGGGCCAATAAAACAAACCGATCAAGAGCCTTCTTAATTTTGTCAAGATTTTCTTATTTTCATAAGATTTTATGGCTAAAGGAATGTAGAGTTAGCATGGTTCTTGCTCTGTGTAGTGATTATTTCTATGGCTTGAATGTGTCCCCAAAAGCATGTGTTGGAAGTTAAATCCCCAATGCAAAAAGTGCAAAAGGTGTGTCCTAATGAGAGGTGATTAGGTCATAAGAGCAGAGAGAATGGATTCATGCTATTTTTCTAAGGGTGACTTCCCTGTAAAAGGGGAAGTTGGGCCCTGATTTAGTCTCACTCTTCCATTTTGTTTACCTTTCTTTGCAACATGGATGACACAAAACAGCCCCCTGTCAGATGCAGGTCCCTCAACCTTGGACTTCCTAGCCTCCATAACTGTGAATTTCTTTGCTTTATAATTTACCCAACTCTGTGATATTTTGTTTTATCAGCACAAAACAGATGAAGACAATTATTTACTGCTATATAATCCAAAACAAAGTGGATCTTAAAGGAGACCAACTTACATATGTGTTTTTTAATATGGTAGTTCTGTGTGGCTACTTAAATTTGAAATGAAATGAAATTAACAGCTCATTTTCTCTATCACATTAGCCACATGTCATTAGGGAGTACATGTGATGCTCAATAGCTCCATGTGGCTAGTGGCTTCCACCTTGGATAATAGTACAGTATAGAGCTGAATCCTGTGGGTCCTGAAGTCTCTAAGACTACAGTTTCCATTCTGGCTGTGAACTTTACCTTTCTGTAAACTAACAAATAACATCTCCTCTCTGGTAAGATAAAACCAAGTGAGGTAGGTAAAATGCCTATCAGTGTTGACACATGATATATCCTTAGTAAATATTAACAATAATGATCTCTATTGTTAGAAATTGAACACTAGGCACATATGACCTACCTGGGCTAATTTTTGTTTGAAATAGTCAAATCCAAGGTGAAGTAACAACTTGTGTTGGGTGAATAGGACATTCTATTTGCTTGTTAAGGTCTGAGATTTGGAAATTAAAGGGAGAAAGAATAGGTATTCTATTTTTATGTGTGATTCCATAAAACAGGGAAGGCGAGCATAAACACTAACTTGACTTCATTTTCTATGAATTCTGTGAGTTCCCAAGATGGGAAAAGACATGATATTTTGGGTTTGGTGGCGGGGGGAGGGGGGGTCACAATCCAGGTGTCCTGAATAATGATAAAATCACATTTCTCCAAGTAATTATTATGAAATAAAATCATTTGCAATGGAGTGTATTTGCACAGAAAGAGAATGGAAGAAGGTACAGAGAAGGGAATCTTATTAATTACCGGGGATTTCTAGGCTAAAACTTGAGGATAAGCATACCTCATTCATTATTTTTATTTCTTTGATGTCACTAGCACCATCATTCATAATATATTTACTCAAGATCCTTCTCCACTCTAGAAATATGTTTTACAATACAAGTCTTTGATGATCTCAAAAGCTATAGTTCACTTAATTACTGAGTCCACTGAAGGAGAGGATGAGCTTCAGTGGGGTGACCTGTCACACCCAGCTCATCCATTACATCTCTTGTCACAACTGTTTACTTTTTCACACTGTGCTGAAGCCATTAGGAAGAAACACGAAGGTAGGATTGGCTACATGCTGTTCTCCTCTTGACCTGCCAGGGAATTAATCTTGAATGCTCAATTTAATGCTTTCTAACCACGGCTGCTAGGGTGGTGTGGGGGAATCTGTTGCATTAAAAAAAAAAGAGAGAGATAGAGAGAGAAGAAAAAAGAAAGGGCCACCCATTTAAATCACAGGGCTCAATTCCACTGCACTAACATCTCAACATTTTATCTTTGATAGGGAAAGAGTAGCAAAGAGTCTATACATCTTCTTATCATTATACAACACAGCCAGTGATTACTGGAGTCTGATGCTTAGTTATCAGTGAAAGACACCAATTTGTAAACCGTGACTGCAGATGGTCATAGTTTATGGAGAACTATAATTTTCTACCATTGATTGACGAAAGAACTTGGCAGGTTTGGGATTTATCAAGTTCAATTTAGGAATCTTTTTACTTCTGTATGCCTTCAAGAAGTCACATGATATTCACACAGTAAAAGATGATGAAATAAAAATACATCTACTCTCTTTCCTGAAATTGGTGGAAATGGTCATTAAAGGAATAAAAAGTAGGTTAGAAAGGATTATCTATAATTAGATGAGGAAATAATTGCAACCACAAATCATGGACTAAAAAAGAGCTTGTCCAAAACTATGATATTTGCTCCAAATTGAGGTTTAAAAACAAACAAACAAACAAAAAAACACCAAATACAAATTCAAACTTCTCTAGCATGACACAGATCTTTCTGAAGGTGAGTTGGTAGGATATTCTGAAAGACTTAAGTAGCAGTTTAGCTCTTTGAAGACTGAGGGATGAGTTAATGGGCAGGACATCGGTGACAAAGAAACATCCATACAGAGCAACCTGGAGACGCTTACTTGGGAGAAGGTGAACCAAGAGGAAACCTAACGAAAAAGAAGGGAAATAAATTGCTTGTTAGGAAATTTCACTAGGAGTCACCACTACCAGTACCTTGGTGATTTGGTCTCCCAGAAGAGCAATATTTTTCTAAGGCAGAAGGTATTTTGTGAGGGTGTCCCTGCAAATCTCAATTTCCTCTCTGCATGCATGAGTCTGCTCAGACCAGTGGTGAGCAGACAGTCACACCCAGATGACACGATCAGCCAGGATCAACATGGTCCCTGCACATGGCAACCAGGACACTTCTGTGTTTCCTATGAAAACAAGCAAAAAAGGAACCTAACTAGTCCCTTCATTTTAGGGGATTGGAAATGAGGGAAACGACAGACAAATACTCCTATTCACTCTTGAATGCAAGGGGACTTGGACTCTGGAGGGTTGTAGCAAGAGTATCAAAGAATCAATAGAGGAGATGAAAGAAGAGATGAAACAATTAAGAGATGAAAGGCATTCTGGTCATGCTTAGAAAAGAAATTAAAGAAAGCCATGAAACCATTATTGAAGGAAAGGGAACCTCCTTAGAAACAGAAGTAGATGGTATGTAGCTAAAAATAGAGGCAATCGCTGGGTGCAGTGGCTCACACCTGTGATCCCAGCAGACAGGGAGAATCTCGAGTTCAAAGCCAGCCTCAGCAATGGTGAGGCACTAAGCAACTCAGCGAAACCTTGTCTCTAAATAAAAGATAAAATAGGGCTGGGGATGTGGCTCAGTGGTCAAGTGCTCCTGAGTTCAATCCCCAGTACTGCACCCCTACCTCCCCGCAAAAAAAGAGACAATCAGAAGGAAGGCAAGCATGAAAATATAATAAATACAAAGTAAAACTAAAACCCCTGGGTGGTAAAAGGAAATACCTTTAGTAAGATGGCTTCCTGTGGAAAATGAGGAGAGCTGCTAACTTACATTTCCACCATTCCTGTCAAAACTGCATTATGTCTGCTGTAATGTGGCATTACCAGAAATGAACGAAAGCTTCTGTGCAGTATGATACTAATTATCAACGTTGGCAGGGTTGGAGGGATAGAATTGGCTGGAATAGAAACTTGTTAACACTTAAGAACTGAATGAAATTTCTGCAGTGCTTTTATAATTAATATCAGATAAATAAATTCCCCTTCTGAAAGGGTCAACACGTTGACTCTGCTTAGTCAACATGTTGAGCTGATGATTGGAGTCATTTTTTTGTGTAACTTATTTTCTTTGAAACATTGAGTCTAGCTAAGGCATGATTCTGCATGACTGGCCAGTTCCACAGTCCCTACCCTCAGCCCTCTTGAACCTGTCACGTCTTGATCTGTTTCTGGTGTGTCTCCTTGTGTTTGCTTCACAGAACAGCTTGATCAGGAAGGACATGAGTTTGGGAGAAACTGCCAGAAAAGGGAAGGGAGATGCTATTTTTGATTGACTGTCCAATGGCAATCCAGACAGCAGGTAACTTGCTTGAAGACAGGTTGAACGTAAAATCAAATTCACGTTTCTCAGCAGATGCTGTACTTGTTGCCTGTCATGTATGTGGTATTGATTGAATTAAGACATTAGGATTGACAGGTTTGCAGGTTTTATTCTAAGAAAACTTGTATAGAGAGCTCCATGCAACTTAAAAAAAAATTTTTTTTAGTTGTAGGTGGACACAATACTTTTATTTTTTATGTGGTGCTGAGGATCAAACCTAGTGCCTTACACATGCTAGGTGAACGCTCTACCATTGAGATACAACCCCAGCCCAGAGCTCCATAAAACTCTTAAACAGTTCATCATACTGCTGACTTTAAGTCTTATTAAGAGAACTGGTCCTAGTACATTTTTCCCTAAAAGAAATATTCCAATAGGGCTATTTAAAAACTAAATTATCCTGAAGTCAGAGCAAGTTCATTGCTATTTTAATGTATTGTAATTTAGCTTCATTGTTTGTATAATAAGGGTTCTTATAATACCTACTAAAATAAACTTCAATACTGTAATACAAGTGCCTCATTTTACAGAGTAAACATGAAGTCTAATTGAAGATATTTGTAACTTGATTATCTGAGTGAACAAGCAAAATGCAATAATTTAAAAAAAAAATCTCATGGCAAATCTTTTAGAAAAGTAGAAATTCACTCCTTCCCTTATACATCCTGGAAAACTGAAGTCTCACATGGGTAATTTACATAAAAACGTTATAATTATCTTTATCAATTCTAGCTATCAACAAACATTTAAATAACCAGGGATTTAGGCTTTACCATTTTTGAAGAAAAACATAATTTTAAAAATTCTTGTGATATTACTTTTATTATATATCCATTTTCTGATTTTAGAGGTTATATTATACATACATCCTTATTTAGACAATGGCCAAACAATCTTCCAACATGAACATCTGTAATGAGTACTAATTTGTTGGGTGAGTCATCAGAGGTTGTCCAAGTCTCGCTTGCCTTTTTTAAGATCTACTCAAAGATATCATCATGTGATTGAAGCAAATTAAAACAAATTATTAGTCAGAAATCACTATTGTCAGTACTAATGTTGGTGATCTCCATCCCAAGTATGTGTGTGCAAGTGTATCTGCCTGTATCATCTGTACCTAGTTTTCATGTGGCATATCCAATTCTTTACTTCCTTTAACATTGCATCACAAAATTCTATCTGGCTATCCTTTTCTTTTTTCTCAAGTCAAATATTCTGTTCTATCGATATCTTATTTTGTGAGACTTCAAGATTTTTATTATGATACTGTATATTAATGATTGGAAATTTAAGGATTCCCAACAGTACAGGGTTTTCCAATGATACCAAGTTTCTTTTTACTTTGTGTTGAAACACAGTCGAAGTCATTTTGACTCACTTTCACACATATCTCCCTTTGGAAAGCATTTATATTCTCCCCCAATGGAAGCCAGACTGAAGACATCCCAGATATTGCCCTTTCCATAGAGATTCTTTGCAGTCCCTGTAATCCCCTTCCTTGTGATAACTAAAATGCTTCCCTGCTCTGGCAGGCCCTGCCCACAAGTCACTCCTCTTGAGGTCTTCTTACTTTCCTTCCCACATGGAAGCCCTTAGTTCTTCTCTTTGCACTGCTGGAGTATTTTATTTTATGCTATCATGTAGTAAGCGTTTCTTAAAAATTTTCTGAATTGCTAGATGGATGAATGGTTAGAGGAAGCCAGAATTTCATTTGGTGGCGAGGAGACACCTAAAGCCCTGGCTTGGGTATCATCTTGCTGGGATTGTAAAACCAACACAATTTAATTGTCTGTTCACCAGATTTGTAAAATTCAGAAAACAACAGAGGCCTACACCTGAAGTTGTTTCATATGCTGAATTTAAATCTTTGTGGATGATAATCTGCACAGACACAAGCAAGTAATAAGAGCCAAACTTCCTGTATTAAGATTTTAGGTGAGGGGCATTTGCCTAGCACATGTGAGGCACTGGGTTCGATTCTCACCACCGCATAAAAATAAATAAAACAAAGGTGTTGCATTTATCTACAACTATTTTTTAAAAAGCTTTAAAAAATTAGGTCAGATTTATTTGCTATTTGAAAACCTTACTTCTGACTTCATAGAGGAAAAGAAAACAAACAAATATCTTAAAGGACAAACTAAGGTAAGGTTTACCTTAAGGTTAATCAATTAACCTTATGCTATGAGTTTATAGATTTTGTCATAAGATCTTTTGTCATGAGATGTCTTGGAGAGTGGAGGCTTGGTCTGCTTCCAGTACCAATCTTGGATTTCTTTTATCTATGTGCTTTTTTTTTTTTTCCGCCTTGACATGGATTCTAATTCAAGCTCTGCAGCTGACCCCTCATGAAAGTTTTTCTCCCTCATGTACCATAAAGTATCACTCAGCATCCCAGAACATGCACTCCCAATTCTCACAAGTTTAGAAACGAAGTACACACACTAAGAGAGTTCCCTTTTGTTTTCAATTCACCTCTGCAAATTACTCGCTTATTTGGATTAATAGGCGATTAAAATCACCAACTGCACAGAACTTGCTACCAAACATTGTGTGAATGGGGGCTGCTCATTCTCCAGCATTTGGTTTCCTCCTCAGTTAAAATGAGGACATTAGACTAAATCATCTTCAAGTGCTAATAGTCGACAGTGCTCTGTTTCCAAGCATACCATTTCTGGGTTATACTTTTATATGTTTAAAACACCACTTAGAACTGAAGAGCGTGCATAATTCAGAAAATTACTAAATATTTAGAAATACTCTTAGGGCCAGTAAAGGAGAGTAGATGGTAAATGTATTGAGTGGGTTAGGCCAAAGCTGAAAAGTCAGGATAAAACACACTGAATTAAAAAGGTTTTAAAAATACGAAGGTAATAGAGCTAAAAATAGATCAGAAAGGAATCTGAAATATGCTCAGAATCCCAAGTCACTATACAAGCACTCCTATGATAATTTTTGCTCAGTGAGTTGTAACCAGTGAAACTTTTCTCTATTTTATGTTGCATATTTTGAGGAACTACTCTCTCTTCATTTAACTATTGTACAAGGATGATGAGCATCTGTTAACATCACTCCTTTAACACTGATTTATTAAGCACCTAGTAAATGTAGGCACTGGGCTAGATATTGCAGATATAATAGCAAGCTAGAGAGTACAATTCCTACCACTGCTTGGCTTGCAAGTTGATCATTGTAAAGTATTAAAAGAAACATTGGAATAGAAGCCATTTGTTGTCTATGCAAGGACGAATACAAATGGCCATACTTGTTATCAAATTCATATAAATATTTCTTGTAGCTATAAGGTTTAATATCCTTCAAGCTTTTTTTTTAAAGAAATCCTAATAAAACATTACTCAGCAATAAAGAAGAAAATATGGCTACCTACCACAACTGAAAGCAGTCCAACACAAAAGAGTGCATACGTGATTGTATTTTTATGAGAAAAGATAACAGGCCACATCACAGGGATAGAGAAGAGACCAGTGATCTCAAGGCTGGGCCATGGATTCATTTTGAAGGGGCATATACCTGATGGTGATGGTGGTTACATAATCAGATATGCCACCAAAATTTACCACAATGCGTACTTACAAAGGGGAAGGTTTACCACCTGTAATTGTACCTCAATAAAGCTAAAATAAACCATGAGTTGCTGTTTTGCATNGCGAGGGAAATACAGCTGTCAGACTTACAGTCAGGGGTGAAGGAGTCCAAAGGAAGCTCAATTACAATATTTAATTGATAGCTGTGCGTGAGGATTTTGAAATATGCCAAATAATGGGTTCCCTGTTATGTGAGGTGACACGGATGCATTGTTTTATTTAAGATAATATATTCATATTCAATAATCATATTTAGGAAAAAATGAATTCAACTCATTTTTCTGAACTGTCACATTTTGAGCATGGCAATTCGGTTTTAACATGAGCTACGCATACCACATTATGTAGATTCACTGTGGTTCCCAGATCATTTTTTCCTATCAAGGATCACGCTTAACTCTTACATGGATCCAAAACCCTTTCTGGAGTGTAGAGGTGTGTGTAGGAGTCTGTGTTCTAACTTTTCAGGAGGACAGTCCTTAGACAAATCTCAGGTGACTCCTTGAAGCCATGAGGCTGCGCTGATGATCTAACATATTTATCTAGGAAAAAAAATACCTCCCCCCAACCCTGGGATTGAACCCAGTAACCACTGAGTCACATCTTCAGCACCTTTTAATATTTTCTTCTTAGATAGGGTATCGCTAAGTTGCTTGGAGCCTTGCTAAATTGCTGAGGCTGACTTTGAAATTATGATCTTCCTGCCATGGCCCCCTGAGCCACTGGGATTACAGGTGTGTGATGTCACTGTGCCCAGCAACGATTTTTGAAATATATTATACAAGCTCAGTCAGCGAGTACCTTAAGATTCTGATAAAATGGCATGGAGGCAGGCAGCATACAACCCTCCACCAGTGTGGTCACAGGATAGGGGAGCAGGATCCCCACCCCCAGAGGCTTGCTTGAGGCACTAAGTGATATGTTAGGTTTTATAAAAAAAAAAAAATGTTGATTTTAAATCCCAAATGATATATTAGTGTTACTTCAAACCACAATGACTCAAGATGGCTCAGGCATAAGAACACCTCTGAACCCTTAAATGGCTATTTCCCAATTTTCTCCTATCCTTCCTTTTGCTTTCTTTCTATTTTTAAAACAGTACCCAGAAAATAACAGTAGTTTAAGACTTCCTTAGTCTTTGCTATAAGATCATATATGGATACACATTGATTTTTTTTTTAACCTAGAGGCACTTCCTTTCCAAAGATCTTTAAAAATTGATTTTGATGGGAAACTTTAGATATCATTCTATATACATATAAATGTTCTTCCACGGACACAGGGTGTTTGGTTCCCTTCTAAAGGGGACACAGTGCTTGACACATAGTAGGTGCTGAATACATTCTCACAGTTGAATCACAGAACCCCAAAATGAATGAAAGAGAAGGTGATAAACCATAAGAGCCTGCATCAACCGGAAGTCTAAGAGCAGAGCCAAGAGTTATCTTATTAGGGGAGCAAGGCCTGTGTGAAGGTTGGCACTCACACTGCCTGGAGAAAGAAGTGGAGGCAAACTTTTGGATGGAGTAGAAAGGGCCAATCTTCGTCCTGGTTCTAGCAGCTCTGAGACCACAAGTCACCTCTCTGAGCCTCTGTTTTCTCCTTAGCTTTCCCTAGGATTACTCTCAGGATCACAGGCAGCTGTGCACAGGGAAGCCTTCGCACAAATAGACTTGAGCTTACAGTAACCTAAGGCCCTGGACAGTGGCTTCTTGTTTCTCTCATTAAAAAACTATCTAAATGTTGATAAAGTTTGAGGTCACTGCTATAGTGACCTAAAGGCCCAGGTGTTGAAGACTTGGTGCCCAGGGTGGCATTGTAGGTGATGATAGGGACCTTTAAGAGGTGAGACCTAGTGGGAGGCCCTTAGGTTGTTGGGATTTGTCCTCAAAGGGTATTATCTTCCCCTCTTTCCCTTTTGTGATATGAATCCTTTGCTCTTATACATACTCCTGCATGATGTGCCACCCTCACCAGAAGCCCAAGGTGATAGCCCCCTGCCCTGATCTTGAACTTGAACCTCCAAACCTATGAGCTAAAAAGCAGTTTCTCTTTGTAAGTTCACTGCCTCAGGTGCTTTGTTGTAGTAATGGGAAGGTGATAAATAGTTAGTTTTTCACAATGTCCCCTGTCTTCCTCTTCTACTGGGTAGATAAAGGTTATCTAGACGGAATATCTAGACCACTGCTTGGGATTTGTCCAGTCGTCTCTAGTCTCCGCCACAGCTTTTATAGAGAATTTACTTAAGCATAACCATATTTGACAATGATACTTTCACACAAATGAGAAAGAACAAGTTGGGAAAATATAAAACAGCATGCCACATGTTTCAAGGTGTTTTGAGGGGTTAAAAAGAAGGCCACATAAGGGGTGGGACATACATATTGGGACACCCTGCCTAAGCATTTTTGAAAGAGTATCAAGGAAACCTTCTCCCTAGAGGCTGGAGCCCTTCAGACTAGATTTGAGAGGGGTCACTCTCATCTGCCTGGGAAGCCCACCGTGCTGGAGCTGAGAGCATTCTTTTCAAACATTATAGCTGCTTTGCCTTGTGGCTCCTAGGAAATAACAGTTAATTTGCTTTGGAAAACAAAGGGAAAGAAAATAAACTTTATTGACTGGCAATAATGAAAACTTCATTTAGATAAAAACAAGAAAGAGTAAAAGAAAACAGGGGGAGAGTGGGGAAATCACACGCATGTATAGACTCAAATCTTTGAACGTGTTGCCCAGTGGATGACCTCACTCTTAAAGTACTTCCATTTCTCATAATCTTGCCCATGGATAGGCAGAGAGCTCACTGCCTCTAGGACTCTGCAGGCGTCCCATGAGATTGGGGGCCGGGGGCGGGGCAGGAACAGGAAGAACCTGCACCAGGCATCAACCATTCATGGAACACAGTGCCAGGTCTTCTGCGCATTCTCAATTCACACATTATGTCAAGCTGAGACAAATGTGACTGCTGTCACTCTTGTAGATGTGGAAGGAGTCTCAGAGAGGTCCAGGAGAGACAAAGGTCACACAGCTAGTAAGTATGAATAAAGATGCAAGCCCAGTGGCTTGGAACCAGGACTCTCTCCACCTTGCCTCCCTCGGCCACGTGACTTTCAAAGATCAGGAGGGAAGGGTAGAAATTATCAAGCTCCCTTTGTTCTCTCTCCGTTAGTCCTCAGGCCATGGCTAGACAGGCATAATGTTGGCCATTGTGTTATCCTGAAAACATTCTCCAAAGAGAGATGATAACAACTGGGATAGATTGAAACAGATCAAATGTTTTATTTGTGACCCCCTAATAATACAAAAAAATTTTTTTTTTAACTGACCATCTTTTTGGGAGAGTGGTAGGGAAATGGTGAATTATTTTGAACACTGGTAGAGTGAAATAGTCAAGCATTCATCCTGCTTTTCTTCTGCAAACCATACCACTAGGCAACCAAGAAGACAAGGAAGTTTCTTTGTGTAGAAATATTCCAATGATACATGAATTATGAAAAGATTGCAATTTCATTATTTTTATCCCTCACTCCCAACTCTTTTGGGGGGCCTAAAATCGAACCCAGGGGTGTTCTACCACTGAGCTACACCCCCAAGTCCTTTTTATTTTGAAACAGATTCTTGCTAAGTACTGAGGCTGGACTTGAACTTGTGATTCTCCTGCTTCAACCTCCCGAGTTTCTGGGATTACAGGCTTGTAACCTCTCCCTGCCTGGCTTTACCATTTACTCTTAGTGAATGAAGAATGGAAGTATGGACCCCAGTGGCTGCTTCTAAGACAAAAAGAGAATTAAACAGTACATGTCTGTTCTTCAGATGATCAAACTGGAATGCAACTAAGCCTCTAGAGCAGCTGCCAATTTCTGGGAAACAGAGGCCAGAGATAGATGGGAATCTCCATGGTGGAGATGCAAGGAGCAAAATCTCAGCTGGGAAAACTATATAGGTAGCCTGGTTTCCTCAACAAACAAATTGCAAAAGAGTGAAAATAAAATATAAAGAGGCAAAGCTATAGATTCAAAGAATTTTAAGTGATATTAAAAATAAAACAGACATATATGAATACAGCAGAGTGAATCTCAACATTGTGTACAAACACAAGATTGGGATCCTTAGTAGAATAAAATATATTCCATGCTTGTATAAATGTATCAAAATATATTCTACTGTCATGTCCCCGTGGAAGAGAACCTTGGAATGAAGAGAGGCCAGCAGTAGACTCTACAGAGATAGAAAATACGAAGAGGCCACCTGCGTCTGGGAGTGAGTGGGACAGAGTGGAGTGTATGAAGATGGAGCAGTTCTGCGAAAGCCTGGTGTGTGTTGGTGTCAGACTTGAGTATGTGTTAAAGCAACCTGAAACTGAAAACCTGTAGAGACAGACCACCTTAAATATGCCAGGGTTTAAGGAATCCTCTGCAGAGGCGTGTTTCACACTCCAGGACAAGGCTTAACCCTTTCAGAGTCCCCAATTGAAAAATATGTCCCTGGAGCAAGACAAAAACCCAAAAGACTTTAAAAACAGCATACAGGGATGCAGCCACATCAATGTTTTTAGCAGCTCAATTCACAGTAGATAAATTGTGGAACCAACTTAGATGTCCTTCCATAGATGAATGGATAAAGAAACTGGGGTGTATATACACGATGGGATATTACTCAGTATTAAAAGAGAATAAAATCATGGCATTTGCAGGTAAATGGATGGAAAGGTTGCCTTCAAATCACCATGAAGAGAGAAGCCCCCAGCAGTCTTCTATGTGCCCCATGTGTGCTAGGCACTTCTTCCCAAGCCTGCCCTTCCCTCTGCAGCACCCCAACCCCAGTGCTTCTTGCCCTGGCTGGAGTAAGAAGGCTCACACTCTCTCTCCCCCCCAAACCCCATTGACAACTCTGCAAACAGCAAGTACTATACACAGACTGCATGTCAGATGACTTTCATAAATCATGTTCTTTTTCATTTATCATTTTATTAAAGTACCATGTGTAGGAGAGCTTGTGGTTTAACCCTATCCCTGAGACATTTTCATGCTTTAAAAAAAATTGCATTCATGATTGAGATTTTTCAATCTACAAAGACATTTGATATCAATTTGTGGTTCTCAACTCTGACTGCAGAGAATTGCCTGGGAATTGTTTCAAACATACTGCTGCTCAGCCTTCATGGTACACCAAATCACCCTGAAACTGAGGTGCTGACACCTGGGCCCCAATTGATCCTGTGTGCAGATGGGATTAAAATCTGCTGGCCAGAATCTTTACTGATTTGGGTAAAATCAGTCAGTCCCATTTAATACATGGATCCCCCCAACACACACACACCCTATTCTTCTTCTTTTGTTTTTTCCTTTGTGGATTTCAACTTACATATGTTCCAAACACCACTCTTTTCTTCCCAGTCACTTATTGTCATGTGTGGTTTAAAGGTACCCTCAGAAAAGGACTTCCTCCCTGAGTTAAGAATGACAGAAAAGGAGTGAAGGTCATGGCTGTATTGGGTGAAGGTCATAGCTCTACAGCTTGTTAACTGCAGGTGTGCTGTAGGCACCAGGAAACAGGCAGAAACTTACAACTGAACATACACATCCCCCGTGACTCAGTAATTTCATTTCAGTGGTCATGTGCACATGGGGTCACCATGAGACATGTGCCAGAAAGCTCACGGTAGTCTTACAGGTAATAGTCCCAACCTGGGAACTAACTCCTAAAGGCCCATTGTGAACAGAGTGGATGAATAGAATATGGCACATGCATAAAATGGAGTAATGCAGGTGAATGAAAAGGACAAGCTACAGCTACCTGTGACAACACGGATGAATCTTCCACACATCATATTGAGCCAAAGAAGTCAGATTGAAGAGTCCAGACTGTGGGATTGTAGTACCAGGAGAACAAGAACAGGCTGCCCCAATCTGCAGTGGTGACACTCGGGGTACTGTGGCGAAAGCGGAAGGAAAGCCACTTCTGGGGTGCTGGCATTTTCTTTTTTGATCCTGACACTGGTTACACAGGTGAATTTGTTCAAGTGAAGTCTTTCAGACAGATAGATAGGTAGGTAGATAGACAGACAGACTCATATATATTTAGATATACTGTTCTCTATTTATATCATGCTTCAATTCAAAATTTTTTTTTAAAAAAAGCTACAGTGAGCTAAGAAAGAAGCAAAGGATGGTATTTAAATTTAAACTACCTGATCTCTGAGGAAAGCCCAAGAGGCTCAAATTAGTTAGAGTTAAGCACAAGAGCATCAGGCTTCAGAATGCTCAGGGACAACCCTCCCTTCCAGAGGTCTAGCTCAGGTCCCAAGCAGATGACCTCTGTAATTAACATTTTTACTCTACATACCTTTACTTGGAGATTTCCTATTTAAATTGCTTTGGTCTTTCAGTTCATGGGGAATTGGACTTGCAGCTAATAATCAGAGGTTTTAAAATTATTTTTTGCTTTTCTGTACATAAAAAAGCAGGAAATAAAACCATCCATACATTCATGGAAATAGCACCAGACTGTGATATAATTTGATCGATGATATAAAGATTTAGAAACATAATCATCAGGATAGCACACTGTCTCAGAGTTAACAAGATACATGTTTTTTTGTATATAACACAGTTGATGTAAAGTTGCAAGTTCTTGGAATTATTGATGCTCAATTTAGCATAAATAGTCTTTATTACTGAATTTATTTCTGCATTGAGTTTATTTACTCAGGTAAGTTTTTTCATTTTTCTTTCAGTTTTATTCTAGAAATGTGAAAAACAAGAGATGGGATTTAGGTAAACTTTTTAATAGTAGTCTATTACTGGGTTTTTCTGTCCATTAGTGTTTGACAAAGTCATTTCAAGTTATTAGAAGAAAATGATAACATTCACCACCCCTCCAACCAATAAAATAGAGACACTTGACAAGGAAAATTGAAGTTATTTCTTTTCTTTCAGATACATCCATGATCTAGCCAAATGGGTTTATTTAAGTGGGGAAATAACATTGTATACATGAGAATGGAAGAGTCATGACAAGAGAAAGTGAAAACATGATTTGTCATTATTTAAATCATAAGCCTGTACATTATGGAATAGGCATCAAATCTGGCCATGTACCTAATTTTATAAATAAAGTTTTATTGATAA
Organism: Marmota marmota marmota; assembly: GCF_001458135.2. NCBI lineage: Eukaryota > Metazoa > Chordata > Mammalia > Rodentia > Sciuridae > Marmota > Marmota marmota. The sequence continues at coordinate 26,332,369 of NW_026000241.1, forward strand.
CACAGCCACAATCAGTCATTTTCATATTATTTATGGAGGCTTTTGTGCTACAACAGGAAGTGAATAGTTGCAACAGAGATCATGCAACCCTACCAAAGCCAAGAATATTTACTTCCTGGTTCTTTATAGAAAAAGTTTACCAACCTCTGGTTGAAATCACTAAGCTTACCTATTTCAAATTTCAGATTTGCAGGTAGATGAACCAGGTAGCTAATCTATCTTTTGATGTTGGAATTCTTATGCTATGAGGAAATTCATTTATTGTTAGTATGTGTTACTGACCATTATTAGTAAATTAATAAGTTAATTAATCAAACCATAATGCTCCTGCAACATATTGTAAAATACACTATATGCAGGTATTATGTCTTCTAAAACTTAGCAATTAATCTCCAAGACACTGTGATGATACGTATTTTTTAAAAACTTCTTTGTTATGTTTTTATAGAGTTGGTTCAAATCCATGCCAACCAAGAAGACCTATAAAAAATATTTCCTTTTGCTTAGCACCCAACCTGCTGTCAGGCAGCTTTTAGGATCCTCTTCCATTTCATGTTCCTTCCACTCTGAAATACAAGAATGTAATAAAGTGCCTTGAACGTGGTTTGGTCCTTGGTAACAGGACCACATTTTCAGATCAATCAAAATCAAATGATCTGATGAATGAGAGCTACCATTGGCTGAGTGCTTACTAGGTCCCAGACATGACTCTGAATGCTTTCCTTAATCAATCATTTCAACTACACGAGATAGGCATTTATCTCTGTTTTATCAAGATGAGAAACAGGCACAGAAAGGCACTCTACCCCAAATCACACACTAAACTAGCACCTGTTCTGGAATTCACATCAGTCTTAAAAAATAATACTGTACGCTCTTTCATGGGGTGGATCTCAAGTAAGTGTCAGCAAACTTTGTTCTATACAATGCCACAAAGCAAATATTTTGGACTTTGGAAGTCAGAGGAACACTCTTTGTAACTTCTGACCTTGAATGAGACAACAGCAATAGACAACCTGCAACAAATGAGCATGGCTCTGTTACAATGAAATCTGATTTACAAAAGCAGGCTCCAGACTGGATACAGCCTGTGGCCATAATCAGACAACCCTTAGTCAGGATGATCCTACCAATCTACAAATTTTGTTCTTTTTTATGTGAATACTGTGCCAGGTATATTGGGATAGGAAAGAGAAAAGGTCTGAGGATATTCTTTCTAGAATCAACATTGTGTCAATTCTAACAGAGACTCATTACTTCACAAATCTTATCGGCTAGCTAGCATCTAATTTCATTCTTTTCTTTTCTTTTCTTTTTTTTTTAAAGAGAGAGTGAGAGAGAGGGAGAGAGAGAGAGAATTTTAATATTTATTTTTTAGTTTTCGGCGGACATACATCTTTCTTTGTATGTGGTGCTGAGGATCGAACCCGGGCCGCACGCATACCAGGCGAGCGCGCTACCGCTTGAGCCACATCCCCACCCCTAATTTCATTATTTTCTGACCCAAACTGAATATCTGAGAAGTTATGAAACCTCTTCTGAAATTTCATCTCCACCCAGTAGAACCAGCTCAGGAGGAAAACATTCATAAAAGATAATCTGAGAGAGCCTTGTGGGGTGATTTTAGAATGTTGGCTATAGTAATATGTCATAAATGAAGTTATCACATTTACCTTATTTAGTTTCCAAAATGCATTACAAAGGCCAATTAACCTTCTTCCAACATAAAATAGGGAAATCATGTTTCAGTGTTCTCAATTATTTTGAATAAAACTGCATTGGAAATCTGAGAACTTGGTCCTTTTTACATTTGTTGTTGCTGTTGTTCTTCTTCTTGGTACTGGAGATTGAACCCAGAGGCACTTTACCACTGAGGTAAGTTCCCAGTCTTTTTCTTTCAATTATTATTTTGAGACAGGGTCTCACTAAGTTGCTGAAGTTGTCTTCAAACTTGAAATCCAGCTGCCTCAGCCTCCTCAATTGCTGGGATTATAGGCATGTGTTACCACACCTGCCCTTTTTACATTTTCAAAGGGATTTGGGGTGGCGGAGCAGGAGAGTTGGGATAGGAGGAGGGAAATAATAATCCAGCCCACTCTGCACAGGTGTGCAGACTGCACCCCACAAAAATGGGAATCCAGCTAAAAAGAGGTGAAAGGGCTAAAATGCACTCTCTATGCCAAGCATCTGTAACTCCACCTCACCTCCAGAGTGATTCCTTTATCAGTTCTCACAAATGCACCCTACTGTTTATCTGTGGTCCTTGAAGACATTGACTGTGGCAAGTCTTCAGGTTAATTGTGACTGCATGGATATGAAATATGATCTCATCTTAGCCTATGGGGTTATAAGCCTTTGTCACATCTAAACATGCATCTGTAAGAGAGGAACAAACTTCAAAGTGTCTTCAACACCCACCCCAGGAATGACTAGACACCTAAAATGCTGCTCATGCTCCCAAACACAGAACTTAAATGAAGTAATAGTAATGCAAAATAATGAAGAGGAGGTACCCTCAGCTTCCTTTTGGTCTCCAGGGATCTTTTGCATAATCAACCAACCTCAGCATCTGCAAATGGAGTTCCAGCTGAAGGATGAAGAGGTCAACTGATTGGGACACAAGAAAACTCCAAGCTAAGTTTAGACTGAACTGATATCTGTAGATACATATATTGCTGGCCACTTGTCACAATGACCATGATAACTGATGACACACCTGCAGCCTTCTGTGTCCCTTTTAACTGAAAGCCTTGTCTTCACACATGTTTGTTTTCAACCAGGAGGCTGAGCCATGGGTAGTTTGCTGCTTACATATTTTGTGGTGGTCACTTTATTAAATGAAGAGTTCCTTGAGGAAGGAAAAGACCTCATGAACTCTAAAAAGCAAATAAATAACTAGTCAGAGGCTTCCCAGGAGTATGACTGGCCACCTTCCCAGGTGTAAGAAAAGGTAACACAGATACTAGGTTCATCAACAAGGAACTTAGCAGCTGAAGTCCAAGGGCTCAGTGTGACCCCACAGCTTTATTTAACAAAGGAAATATATCCCTCCTATACGAGAGAGAGAGAGAGAGAGAGAGAGAGAGAGAGAGAGAAAATGTCCAGGTCAGTGAGCTGGACAAAACACATGGTACAGTAGGACATTTTTCTCCCTTTATCTAGGAGAAAAGAAGAGTAACAACAATTTTTTCTTAAATGGGAGGGAATATTATTTTATTTCAACATAGAATGGCACTCATAGTTAGGATTTGGGGCTACCTCCTAAAGTGAATCTTACTGATATAATTTTTAAATAGAGCAAAGATAAAATTAGCTCCTCTGATAGAAACATGGATCTTAGGTTCAAATCCAAAATAATAAAAAAAAATGCTATTCCTATAAAGAGTCTGAATTACATTCATTAATTCAGTGAAAATTTACTCTGAGAATCTGGATACCATTCTACATGCTTGGGATAATGGCAGAAATAGCAGATGAGAAAATTTGATTTCTTATTCTTTTGAGTTTTCATTCTAGTAGGGAAAGAGAAATAAGTAAATGACATGGTACAGTAAAAATTTTAAGTAGCATAGAAAAATAAGGGAATAGGAATATTGACAATTATAAAAATTTTGTTTTTTTTTTAAATAGTTATCACCATTGTTAAAAACGTTAAAAATGAGTAGTCAGGGCTGGGATTGTGGCTCAGCGGTAGAGCGCTCACCTAGCATGTGCGGGATCCAGGTTTGATCCTCAGCACCACATAAAAATAAAGGCATTGTGTTGTGTCCATCTACACTTAAAAAATAAATAAATAAATATTTTAAAAAAAATGAGTAGTCCTCTTTCTCTGTTTGTGTAACTTCCCTGGCATTATTCAGAACATGTCAAAAGAGCATTTAAACAGGAAAAAGGAGAGGTGAGTGTATGTCCCAGGTCAGCTGGGTTTCTCAGTGCAAAGCTTATGATCACTTCCAATTTAAAATTTTCTCATCACTACAATAATGGCACTAAAGTTGAAAATTTCTTTCCTTTTTTTGGCAGAGGGCTGGAAGTGTTATCAGGGATCGAACTCAGGGGCACTGGACCACTGAGCCATATCCCCATCCCTAATTTCTTTTTTATTGAGAGTCAGGGTCTCCCTGAGTTGCTTAGCGCCTTGCTTTTGCTGAGGCTGGCTTTGAACTTGCAATCCTCCTGCCTCAGCTTTTTGAGCCACTGAGATTATAGGTGTTTGCCGTGGTGCCTGGCAAGATTTTATTTCTAAGGTCCTTTAAGCTCATGATGCTGTGACTCTAAGAATGAACCATAACCTTATTTGGAGAAAAGAAAACAAACATGAAAGAAAGGTGTTGCGGAAAATCCTGTGAATCCTTCCTTTCATGAAATTCATTACCACCCACTTTTGCACAGTTGAGGAGCTGTCCTAGTAAGGACCATCCCCTGCTATGTGCCAGGATGGGTTATTGCAAAAGCACTAATGGTTAATTCCAGCCTTAGTTGGCCATCAGTCTTGGCCTAAGGGGTAAAAGTAGGTGAGGAAAAGTACAGCCAAGGGTTTGGGGAATCTCCAGGGATGATGGAGCACCTACATCACCCTAATACTGGCGGCACTCAGTCTATCATGTTTTTTTCTGGAAAGAATAATTTAGGTGGTTCTAGGCTACCTACCTCTACCAAAATTCTCAATGTTAATTTTGTGTATCTCGTTAAACCTCACCAGATATTCTTAACTTAGTAATCTACTTGTCTTTAAGTGGTTGTGCAAGCATCCTCAAAGCTCAGAAAGAGAAGCAATCTGGAATGAGTAGGCAAGCAAGCATAGGAACATTTTTTAGAGAACTCCTCAGTGAAGGCTCAAAATGAACACATACTTGGCAGACCTGAGCTGGAACTCAAACTACACCCAAATGGCCCCATTATTCTCTCCTGACCCACCACTCAAATCTCCAGCATAAACCAATAGTGATTTACAAATTTTGACCAGAATGTGGACAAGGGCTCCGAATAGTTTAGGAGTGAAAAGAAGCAAGCAACAGAGTTTTCTGATTCAGAATCAGAAATTTCACTTGAAGACTTTCAAGTATCAACTTAATAAAGAAAGAAGACTAGCAACTCAAATTCTAGAGAAAGGTTTTACATTGCAAGAGAAAACAGAACCAGAGGATGGTTCATCTGAAACAGAATGTTTCCAATACCAGAAAGTTAGAGTCTTGGGCAAACATTTAGCTATAATATTTCTCATGTATTATACATAGTTGGGTAATTAGATACAAGAAGAGATTAATTATAAAAACATTGTGATCAACACCCCAAGGGCAGGTATCTATCATATTCATACATATATTCTTTTTTGGGGGAAGGAGTTTATCATTGATCTTAAAAATGGCACATTCTTACTTCTTTGATGATCAAAAGACTATGTGGCCATTAAGTAGTCTTAAGTTTCAACTGTGGGAGACCAGCCCATATTTCCTTGGGACTGATCCTTTCTATGTATCTCAACTGCCAGCTTCTGTAACTCTTTGCCAGAGGGCTTCTCTGGCCACCCAAACCCAGGGCACTTCGGGTTCCGTAGCAAGAAATGCTAGGTGTCCCTTCCCTAACCTTTTGCATTCAGTTCAAGGTGTTTGCCCCTTAGGTGGAATACCTCCAAGAGGCCTGTCCTACACTTTCTCTCAAATTACTCCTATAGAATTAAGCTCCAGTTGATCACATGGTAACTTGCATGATGTGAATGTTATTGGCTCTCTTTTCTTCCCTCTTCCATTTCCCCACTCCCATGTTGTAATTTCTTGCACATCCTAATATAAGTACTTGCCCATGAATCTTTTTCTCATACTCTGCTTCTTAACAAACTAGCAGATCCGCATGGAATGCTTTTCATCTCCCTTTCTTCTTGGCTTGGCCTATAATAGCTTGTCTTGAGTAACATAATAGCAAGGTTTAAGAATGTTCCACTTAAAAGGCAGGCACTATGTGGAAATATTCATTCACAGATACAGGAAACATCAGAGCTGATTCTATTAATAGTACACTTGATAATGTAAGCTGTAAGTAGATATTGACCACGATGAAGGGTTTTTAAATGACTTAAAGCCTACAGAAGAACAAAGCAAATATAACCACAAAACAACCAAATAGCCCAGTTTGCACTAGCTCACTAACAAAATAATTGACTTAATATAGTAACAAAGATGGCTTCTAGAAAATTAAACAGATTGCACAAACTTCAGAGATACATATATATATATACATATATATATATATATATATATATATATATATATATATATATATATAT
>NW_026000241.1:26338676-26352873 GCF_001458135.2 Marmota marmota marmota
ATATATATATATATATATATATATATATATATATATATATATACATATATATATAGCTTTGGGTATCACACAGAAGATGTTTACACTTTGATATTCTATCACTACCAATATTTTATCAAAACATTATGGTTTTTCTTTAAATCTGTGATTAGATCCACAACATTTCTACAGATAATTTTAACTTAGACCTAACATTCCTTTCCTTCATTGAGAAATGAAGCTATAATCTCACAATAAGGCAATAGTTAAATACAATCCCCTGAACTGAAATTCACTATCAAGATTAATTTTTTATGTACCTTGGTTCCATAAAAAGCATTTTAAACTTGCTGAACTTTATGAGGTGCTAAGAAAATTCTTGGGAACTCCGTCAAGATGGAGCTTAGGACATTGGAACAAAAGTGGATGGACTTATCCAGAATAAATTCAGAAATTGAGTATGATATCAGGGATAACTAAGCTAATCACACAAGCACTTTTTTTTGAATGTTTAAATCATGTTAAGAAATATTACTTTCCTTTGAAGCCAAGTAGTGTGATTCTTCCAGCTCTGTTCTTTGTGCTCCAGACTGCATTGGCTACTAGAGCCATTTGTGGTTCCAATATGAATTTAGATTTTTTTTTATTTCTGTGAAGAATATCTTGGTATTTTGATAGGATTGATATTGAAGATTTCTTTGGGTAGTATGGATATTTTAATGCTATTGTACCAATCCATGAACCTGGTTTTATTTGTCCATTGCCTTCAATTTCTTTCATTAATGCTTTAGTTTTCATTGTAGAGAATTTTAACCTTCTTAGTTATATTTGTTCTTAGATTTTTTTTTAATGATTGTAAATGGGATTGTACAAAGCTATAGTGATCAAAACAGCATGGTACTGGCATAAAAAAGCATATAAAGATCAATGCTCTGTAATCCCAGCGGCTCAGGAGGCTGAGGCAAGAGGATTGAGTTCAAAGCCAGCCTCAGCGAAAGTGAGGCGCTAAACAATTCAGTAAGACCCAGAAACATGTAATATATTTTTATGAGCATTCCGAACTCAAACAAATGAACAAAATACTGCTTTGTAAACTTAAAAAAAAATTATAGGATATATATACTGCTGTTGTCTATAAATCCCTCTATCAAGTTTTTATGATTGTTACTTTGATCTGGGCGTTGTGCTGAGGCAGGAGGATCAAAGCTTGAGGCAGGCTTCAGCAATTTGGAGAGAGTATTATCAGAAAGATAAAAGACTGCAAGTACTAACGAAAGGCGGAGAAAAGGCAGGTCTTACTCATCGTTGGTGGGGATGTAAATTAATACAGCCATTATGGAAAACAGCAAAAAGTTAAAAATAAGAGTATCCTATGACCTAGCAATCCCAATGCTGAGTATATATCCAAAGGAACTTAAATTAGTACTTTAAAAAGTTATTCAAACTCTTTTTTAATGAGTTCATAGCAACATTCAAATATCCTACATATGGAATCAACCTCAGTGTCCATCAACATATGAACGGGTAAAGAAAACATGGTATGTATAAATAACAGCCACAGGAGAGAATGAAATCCTGCCATTTGTAACAATTTGGATGAACCTGAGGGACACTACATTATGTGACACAAGCCAGGCACAGAAAGACAAACACCACATGATCTTATTCATATGTGGATTCCAAAAATGTCACTCTCTTAGAAGTAAATTAAATAATGGTGGTTACCAGAAGTTGGGGTGGTCAGGAAAAATGGTAGGGATGGGGGTGGTGGAGAGGAGATGTTGATCAAAGGATGCATTATTTCAGATGAGTAGGATACATTTTTAGCGATCTACTGTGCAACAAGGTGACTGTAGATGATGACATATTGTGTTCCTGAAAAAGCAAGTGGATACTCAGTGCTCTGGCTGCCACACGCAAAAGAAATATTAACATGTTTCTACTGGAATCTACCCACCAAGTCCAAATCCTTCGAAAACCTATTTCATTAGCCCATGAATAACTAAGAAGTATAATAAACTTTTGTTTTTACACATTAGTGTCAGAAATTGAGTACAAGACACTGTGAGTATAAACCTGACTTGATGGGGGATTAGTAGGTACTTGAGAAACACTGACGGAAAAGAGGAAGGTAAATGCTCAAGGCTGACAGGGCAGATAGAAAACAATCTACGGTAGGATTTCAAGTGGTCCTATAAAGATCCTTGGTACCAAGAAATATTCCTTGCTTTCAAGTACTGAGTAATATCAAACACATGCTTTTGGAGATACACTTTGAAACTTACTTGTTGCTAAACTTCTGTTTCTATTAAAAGAAGATATCCATGGGAAGCGTAAGATACCAAGTCATATGTGCCATTTACCCTTTACTATGAATTATTACACAATCCCCTACACTTTCTCAAGCATGCTTGATGAAAACAGTCAGAAGAAGAAAATTTTAAGTAATGTTCAGGAAGCCCAGATCAGAGTAACAATCACAAAAGCCTGAGACTAGGATTCATGGGCAACAGCAGTATATATCATACAATATTTTTAAAAATTTTACAAAAAACAATGTTTTGTTCATTTGTTTGAGTTCAGAATACTCTTAATATATTACATGCTTCTGGTTGGTAAATATTTGTTTGAAACTTCTGTGTACCATAAACTGGAGATTTAAAAATCCAAGAAAGAGAGACCCTGTCCTCAAAGAACCCTTAATCTAATGATACTCTTGTGAGTATTTCTCATCTCCAGACACTGAGGTCTTTCACCATGTAACATTTAACTGTATATATTTAATGTGTACAACATGTTTTGACATACACATATAGATGTATACACATACGCATGTGATCACTACTGTCAAGAAAATTATCCTACCTGCTTCTTTCCATAGCAACCTTTTTGTTGTTGTATGTAAGAGCACCTAAAATCTCTTCTCTGGCAAATTTTCAGATTATTATTATAGTTGCATGCTGCATATTAGCTCTCTAGACTTATTCATCCTATGTAACTACAAGTTGGTACCCTTTGATCTACTTCTCTTCATTTCCTCTCCTTCCTTCCCCTAGTGTGGGAGACCAACCTTACACGTGACTGAGTCACACTCCCCGGGGGTGCTGAGGTGCTCAGTCACAGAAATGTGGCAGAGCTTTCCCCACCCTTCTTGGGTGTGAGGGTCGGTGTCTCGTGCATGGGTGTGTCTTGCTACAGCCCCACGGGTGAAGCTATGCTCATCTGTTCCTTTGTAATATAACCCCTTGCCCTGTTTAGGATAGAATCTTCCATGGAAGTGCCTGTGTGTGTCCCCTTCTCTTACTGTACCCTTGGGTGTGCCCTACCCAGGTGTCAGTCAACCTGCTGACAGTGGACATCATGAAGATAGACTCAGCCCCCTGAAACCTGACCCCTTGCCTCATTTGAATAGCTTCTCCTCAATAAAAGGGGTCAGCGCGTGCTCTCGCTCTCTCTTTCTGCAGACCCTTAAGGTCAGAGGAGCTGTCACAGCGACCCCAAACAAAAAGGTATTGTGTCTCTTGTGTGGTTATTTTGTGCAACCCAGTTAGCCCAGTTTAACTGGAGTGACCCCTGAGCCTTTTAGTCTCGAGAACAGAAATCCGGCAGTAATGCTCTTTCTACTTTTTTTTTCTGTATTCAATGATTTTATAAATTCTACGTAAAAGTGAAATCATGCACTATTTTTCTTTCTGGGCCTGGTTCATTTCACTTAGCAGAATGCTCTAAAGAGTCAACCATGTTTTTGCAAGTGATAGCATGTCTTTTTTAAGGCTACCTAATACTCCACTGTTTGTGCATTTACACACTTACACACACACACACACACACATAAAATTTCTGTATTCACTCATCGGTGAGTGGAAATGTGTTTCCATAATTTGGTTATTGCAATTAATGTACAGTCTAATATTAATACACCGAAGTTTGCACCTAAATGGTGTAGGTAAATAATCGTCTTACTGAGTGGTTAATATTAAAATAATTTTAAAAATTAATTAGTATATATTTTGAGACTGAAAGCATATAATGCACCTGTATATAATATAAATACACAAAATGAGTATTTTGCACATTTATATAGTCTCTTCCACTTTCATTTTCTTTTTCCCATCTGATCATTTTCTTTCTTACTCTGAATAGCAATAATCTACATACGTAACTGGAAGAAAATTACAATGGAAATTGTTAAAGTATCTCCCCATAAAATATATCACAACAGCTGCTAACAAAGAATATATCCCCAAGTACCAGGAACAGATAAGAGGAACAATAAAATAATAAAATGATGAACAATAAAATTTGATAATTTCTACTCTTTTATGACAAATTTATTGCTTAGAATGAGATGCTGACAAGCAATTACAATTGAGTTAATTGAAACATATAAAACAATAAAAAGCACAATGAGATGGAGGGTGATGAAACGGAGCTCACTCAGAAATGATTCCTCAACTTTTTACAGACTTAATGCTTTCATGTTCCTATCTTTGTACTCCATGCAAACAGAAATAGCTTTCTGCCTTAAAATTAATTGCAAAAGATTTCTTTCTGTATTTGGACAATTTTCAAAGTATCTAAATATGCAAAGGCAGTTGGGCTTCTCCTTCCACCAGAATATAATTTCCTTTGGTTTAGGGAGAATGTAAAATCAAGGGGCTGGAAGAAGCAGCCCACAGTGGAAAAGGGAGACACCTAACAAGCCAACAGCGGAGAGGTCCAAAGGGAGAGTCCACTGCATAGAAAGTTAGCATTCACTTGAGGACCTCAAGCCTGTAACTCAAAGTTGGCTCTTGCATATTTGGTTATATGGTGAATCAAAGTTTGCAGCTTGCTTTTTACACCTAAAAGGCCTGAAGCAACTTTTGTGAAGGGCCCCTCTCTAGATTGTGTTAGGAAGGCTGGCTCTTGGTTGCAACCTAGAAGAGGATCTGCTACTCAGTAGGTACTCAGGGGTGTTTATGCACAGTGGACAGGATGCTGTTCAAATCACTGCATCTTAACAGTCAGGGATTCCAGGGCTCAAGATGTTCGTGTTGCTCAATAGGGTTACTAGAGTTTGCACAGAGTGAGTTTTGTTTTGGTAGGCTTCCTTGTGGTGCAGGACTGTCAAGCATAATACAGATACTGCATGTCCTCAGTAATGTCTCCCCCAGTTATCAAGCAAAGCTAAAATCTCCCACATATTTTCAAATGCCTTCTGTGTCCTCACTGAGAACTGCTGGTGGGAAAGACAGATGAGTGAAAGGAGTTCCTCAAGGTCAAGTCACTAAATAACAGGATGGGCTCTTCATAACCAAGTTGCAATTCATATTATAGGCATATTAAAAGCTCTTTCAGTGTCCAGGCAGTATTTTATTGCCTTGATATCACTTAGTTTCAATAACGTGTCTTCCATTAACCAAAGAGAATATTTACATTGTTTTTGGATTTCTGTAACTCAGATTCCTTTTGACCCAACTCACACAGAAGTGGTATCTTCACTGAGCAGGCTGAACATGCAGCTTCAATTATTTCATGTCACAAGTGAATTTTCCATAACAATTATTTCTTTTTATCTACCTGTACATACTATTAAGGATTAATTTTCTTCCCTACCTTAAAAAAAAAAAAAAAGTCAAAATGAGGTTGGGATTGGTTGTCAGCATAAAATCTTTGAACCAATCATTTCATTCCTGAAAGTTTATCCAAAGAAAGCAATTGATTAAAAAAAAAACACAAAACAAACAAAACAACAACAACAACAACAACAACAAAAAACACACACACAAGAAACACTCTCAGCAAAGTTATCAAATTAATAAAGGGATTTTTTATGTTCTTCTCTTCCTTATCTTTGCCCATTATTATTTATTTTGCATTGTCAGATATATCCTTTTCCAGGACCGATTTATCTACGTAGATTTGATTTGTAAAAATAAAAAATTAAAATTATTATAAAATTTAAAAAAAGAAAGCAATTTGAAGGAATGGGATACAAATATGAAGGTGACAGTTTATTCTATTATTTTTTGCACCAGTTAAAAAAAAAGGGAAGGGGGAACCACTCAAATTCTAAGGATGGATAGATGTCATGGTTCATCTATACCACAGAATATTATGCAGAAATTAAAATAATAATTGTGATGAGCATATTCCAACAGCAAAAAAAAGTTTCTTCTAGGAAGAATTTTAGGTAGTTCACATAATATAAATAAAAGGAGCTATAAGATAGAGAAAATTAGCAAAGACATAGAACTAGATATAGGAAAAAAGGTATACAGGACAGGAAGTTAATATGGAAAACATTCATCATAATTATTGTACTTAAAGTACTGGTGCCTTCTAGGAACCATTACCAAAAAAAGGGGGGTAGGATCAACGAATTCTCAGTGGCTTAAAAAAATTCTTTTTTCCTCACTGTAGACATGGTTATTTCTCCTGTTGAGATCAGAAAAGATATTTCCTCCATAATGACTCATAAAGGGAATGCTATAAGATACAGCAAGCCCTATCCTAAGTAACATCCAACATAGCAACATTCAACAAGCATGGATTCATAATAGCAAGTATAAAAGAAACCATAATTTAAAATTATCTTTCCCCTAGGACTATAATCATATAAATTACATATGCATATCATCCAAGACCAAAACACATGTGAGGAAAGGAAATATAGCTTATGGTTTTAGGGTTTATTTTAGATGAATCTCTTATTTCTACATCCTGATATTGTAATATTGGGATATTCGTGAACTATATCTATTCAATAAATGCTTGCATTACACAAATTGTAAGCTACAGTATCTATTAATGAATATGAGAAAATAATCTAAGTATTAGTGGCCAATACCTAACTATCTTTACTGTAGTTTCAGTCCCTGTAAACACAGCTAGCTCCAAAAAATCACGAACCAATGGTTTAAAACTAATTACAGTGATTTCATTCAGAGTTTTTTAAAGGGTAGCAGGAAATCTACAGATTAATTAGCTTATGAGAGGCCCCAGGAGGCTACAATGCTTTACTTTGTTTGATCTATAAATTATTTAACCATGAGATGTTTAGTTGTACTTAAAGGATCACACCATAATGGTTTCTTATTTCTATTCTGATATTTAGAGTCATTAGTCATAGATACTACCTTTTTGTCCTATTAGATCCCAAGATGAAGAATCATGTAAATATTAGATTTTGAACATTTAAGGCTCTCAATCATTGTTACACTTCCACAAAGCTGTTTAAAATAAGTACTTCCAGAATAACCACGGTGACTCTGCATTATATCAATGCTCCATCTCTTTCCATCAGAGTCTCCTCCAGGCCCCTACCTGCTCTGCCTGTTTGACATTAAGGAAAACCTACACCTCAGCAAATTCACAGAATTCCTTGACTATGTAATCAAGTCAGCGTGGGGAAATTTCCCCCAAAGATTAATCATCAAAGTGTACTACTGTTGCCTCTTTACCCCGGATTATAGATATTTTCATCTCCATGGAGGGATTACAATTTAGAAACACAGCATTCCTGGTTGAAGAAGCACCATTTCAAGTCCTTGCATAGATGGTCCTTGCATAAACTGAGTTAAAGTCTTCCTACAATGCAAGTTAAGTATCTACTGCCTCGCTTAGTTACTGTAACACAATCTAACAAAGTGCTTTAAAAGCTATGTAGGGATCTTTTCATTGATTCCCTTGTGTGCTCTGGAATGAATGTTCACAGTCATCCATTTTTGCATTCTTTCTTTCATTTAACAAAATCAGTGAGACTGTCACTGGTGAAAGGCACCATCCACAGTGAGGTAGGAGATACTGCAGTAGTACTTTCTTTCAAACATGGGAGGATTTCATGGGAGGAATAAACGTTTCAACCAGTGATCATGTCATAAAGCGGAATGAACAGAACTCTTTATTAGAGATATAAATTCCACTGGTGGGGGCCCAGAGTAAGTAAAGATGAATTCTATGGGGATCTTTCATTCAAAGGGGAAAAGAGCTATCCCGTGTGCAACACGGGAGCATTTATGAAATGTTGGCACCAGTGTTCTGAGTGACACTTCATATAAAAAAAATGTTTGTCTGGGACTTTTTAAAACTTTCTCTTCTTGCCCTTCCATTAGACTGAAATACCCTTTCAACACATAAGAGAAAAATGGAAGTTTCTGTAGTATCGGCTAGCAACCCACAAGAACGCTGTATTGACAGATTCTTTGTTTTCTACCTGCTGGAACCAGAGGATAAAGAAGAAACTGGGCGGGGCCGTCGACACAAGACCCTGCAAACCAATCAGTTGCCTTCAGGGAATTAATTGACTCTGACTCGATTTATCACAAGTTTCTGAACCGGATGATTTTTTTTGATGGCACATCTGGCAACATCATAAAAAGTCCAGATCCCAAGTGATTAGACAGGAATTACTTTTGTAAATCATTTATGACTATTACCTATGGGAGCTCAGCCTGTGCAGCAAGAGACAGAAGTAGCCAAGGACAAAGAAAAATAAATCTGAGGGTGGGGAGAAGACCCCCTTCTCTTGAAGCCTTTTTAGAAGGGCTTGCCATTTATCATTGGAAACTAGAAAATTGCCATCATTACTAGATTGGAATTAATTAAGCATACCTCGAGGAATCACTCAGCAGTCTCTTTTTTATTTGGCTGTTAAAGAAAAGCATTCTTTAGTTGAGCAGTTGAAGCTTTCTATGAAAAAAAAAAAAAAAAGTGGCACACTGTGACCTTAGACAGAACTTGCCAGTTGAACATCCCCTGCTGTGCTCTGTAGTGCAAGACCCAGCAGTTAGATTAGGAATACTTTGTATTTCTCCCCCCAAATTAAAATAACACACATTGTTGCACATATCAGCACCTTAATGATCACATGAAAGAAAGCATTATGGTTCATTATGGTTTGAAAACGTAAACCAGCTTTTCCCATGAGTGTTTTTTGTTGAAAGTGTCTGTCTGGGGTGTGGATTTGGGAGGGGAGGTTACAGGACCAAGGGAGTACATTTATTGACTATTCTTCCTTTGTCCCAAGGGAATGAATCCAAATGAGAAAAATGTACTCTTGAATCTTTTTGCTTCTATCAACCTAGGCAGTGAGAGTTTTCCATCTACACACTCTTACTTTCTATTTCTACTTTCTCTCTCTCTCCAGCTTCTTCATTTCACTTCTTCTCCTCCCAACCCCTTACCACCCAATCAATAAATTGATCCATGCTAAGGGATAAATTAGGCTTTACTGAGAGCTCTGCACCAAGCACCTCCCATGCATCCTTGGGTCCTAAGGAAGCCCAACTGGGAGGCAGATAAAACGGACCCACAAGGCCAAGAGTGGAGTGAGAGGGGAGGTGTGTAGCAGCTTTCACACAACTGGGCTGCAGTGGAGATTTCTGACTCCAAGGTCTATACTTTTTAAACACATGGCTCTACGTTTTTCACGTCTGTTGGAGCTGATTCAAAATTTGTTCTGCAGGAGAACACTGTGGGTTTTCCCTGGGTACTGCCTGGGCCCCTGTTCCCGGGTGGGTTGGAAATTTGTCTCCTCGGGTTCTCATCCAGGGAGTATAACCTCAATTCCCATGGCATCTCAATGCTTGTAAAAATCTTTGGCTGAGGAAAATAGGTCTTGTGGGGGAACTGCCTGAAGGCTACAAAGACCATTTATTTATCTTGACACTCTAATATTTATTTTTGGATTAGGTTCAGATTGTCAGAGAGCTGTGTACCTGGAGACACTGTTTTGGACCCCCCTGCAGGGACCTGCTTTCACTGACTGAGCTTTGGGATGATTAATTTGGCCTACACTGAGGGATGTTATTAAAAACACCACGCACATAAAGAGTCATATTTACTGTAAAGATAAAGCTGGGATTTGGTTCGCTATACAGTCATCTGTGCTCCTCTGTGAGCCTGGGTGACTTCATTTTATGAACCTCTTAACCTTATGACTGTGTGGATCCTCTTCCTGGGATGGGCTTCTAAGCCATTTGAACATTTATCATCTACATTGTGGAGTGCTCTTTAATGTACTGGCCTCAAGTCAGTTTCAACCCATTTCCCCATATTTATTTTCTCTTTTCCCCAATGTTCTCCATTATGATTTTTTGGGGGCGGGGGCGGGGTACCTGGGATTGTACTCAGGGGCACTCAACCACTGACCACATCTCCAGCCCTATTTTGTATTTGATTCAGAGACAGGGTCTCACCGATTTGTTTAGCGCCTCGATTTTGCTGAGGCTGGCTTTGAACTCGTGATCCTCCTGCCTCAGCCACCCAAGCCACGGTGATTACAGGCGTGCGCCACTGCACCCAGCTTCTCCATTACAATTTTTAAAAGTTATACAAATAATTTTTTGGAAACAGTCATAAAATCTTTTTTTCCAAATATAGTATCATATAAAATATTTTTGGATTAACTTTTTATATCTATTATGAAAAAATGCATTAATGTATATAGCTTCTCAGAGAAGTAGTAATTATGATTATTATAGTAATGATAACACTTATAATCTGTCTGGGGCCTGCTAAAACAAAGCAGGCGTTAGTAGTGAATGAAGTACATGGGTACCAGATGGTATAATTTTTAAAGAAGCTGACAAAATAGCTTTCTATTCCAAATTAACTCCTTGGAAATTCTACCAGTGCAGAGTCAGGACCTTCGCTTAAAAGTTAATGTTTCAAAATGCAATTGTCAGGCTGGGATTGTGGCTTAGTGGTAGAGCACTTGCCTAGCATGTGTTAGGCACTGGGTTTGATTCTCAGCACCACATGTAAATAAATGGATAAAATAAAGGTCCATCAATATATAAATGTTTTTAAAAGCAAATGCCCTTCTGAAGGATTAATTCTCTGGAATGGAAATCAGGTTTGAATTTTTTCAGTGAGACATTTAGCTTATGGAGAAAAGGATCCTGATTTAGGTAGCCTGTTTCAGCAGAAATCTACAGAATTAGTTCCTTAGAAGATCTTCATTCCTTCATTTTAAATATTTCCACAAATTATTACTGAATGTATTTCTTCATATAACACACACTTAGGAGGCAGCTACTATGTGCCAACTACCTGAGGATGCAGTAAGCAAGATATCCTGGTCCCTCAAGAGAGAAACCCTCATGGTAATCCCATGACCCAGAAATGAGCACTAGTAATACACTTGCAGAACTCACCCCACCAGCACACACCCCAAAATATATGCAATATGCTTCTGCTAACGTACGGAATGTTAAGCAGTCTTAATACTTAATTCTTTTATTTTTTAAAAATATATTTTAGTTGTTGATGTACCTTTATTTTTTATTTATTTATATGTCGTGCTGAGAATTGAACCCAGGGCTTCACACATGCCAGGAGAGTGCTCTGCCACTGAGCCTCAGCCCCAGCCCCTTTAATACTTAATTCTTAATCTTTAATTGTATTATGTGACTTATTTTTACCACTGAACATTTTCATGTCAATATATTCATTTCTCCATCTACTCCATTCTCTCAGAATTTCAGTTATCTTTCATTAGCCAGGAGAATAGCTTCCGATTATTTTATTTTATATTTTATTTAATTGATTAGTTCGATTAATTTTTTGAACCTAGAAATGTTTTACCACTGAACCACATTCCCAGTATCCCCGGCTTTTTATTTCTATTTTAAAATTTTTTTTCTTATTTTTTCAATTTTGATATTGGGGATTGAACCATATCCCCAGATCATTTTATGTTTTGTTTTAAGACAGGGTCCTGTTAAGCTGCCCAGGACCTAGCTAAGTTGCTGAGGCTGACCTCAAACGTGTCATCCTCCTGCCTCAGCCTCCTGAGCTGCTGAGATTACAGGCATGTACCACTGCACCTGGCCAGGTTCTATTTTTTTTTCCAGATATAAATATGTCTGTGTTAATGTCCACATTCTCTCAAACACACTAAATATTGTTTTTTTGTGGAAAAAATATAGAAATAATATGCAAGGCCACAGATAAGAATATCGCAAGGCCCTTGATAATCACTGCAAATTATTCCAAAGAAAGGAGATATTCAATGTTCATTCTCGCCTTCAGGGTCATAGATGAGTTTTCATTCTCTGAAGCCTGAACAACACTGGGAATCTTTCTTGTAAATCTTTGCCCCCCTCATCAGCAAGAAAGACAACTCTCAATCTGCATTTCTTTTCAAAATTGGATTTGTATAATCACTTTTAAGACTGAAACCTTGAAAATATTTTTATTAGTCACTTTTCTTCTTATAGCATGCAAATACTCTGTTAAGGCTATTGCTCTTCTTACTCTTTCTCCTAACACATGAAAGATATCTTTTATGTTTTTAGTGCACATTTAGTAGCTACAAAAAAATGTGACATATGGCATATGCCTATGGCAAAGCCTACTGGAAAGAAGAATAGCTAGTCCTTTAGAACCTTATCTCTCCTTCTGCATCTGCCCATGGGCTCCTTCCCTGTCGCCACACTGGTCTTTCCCACTGGACCACCAAGAAACATCTATTGTCTGGAATTTATAATTCCTTGATGTTTTTTAGTGTGTGGTTTTGTTAAAAAATACATATTGTTCTAAATAAATTTTTAGATTTTGATGGGGTTTAGAACATGCTACTCCAAAATATTGTGCCTTAGCATTTCAGAATATAGCAGATGCTGAAGGCCACTTTCATCTTGCCTTCTCCCTTCTCTCCTAAAACAAGCCATAAATCCTAGGAGGGGTCATAAGACCCTCCCTGGAGGAGGACCCTCCCTAGACCTGGAGAAAAGAAACATCCTTATCTTGGAGGACTCAAGGACACAGTGAAGAATCTGAACAAATAGTTCCCTCCAGTTTATTATCATCAGATTATACTCCCTTTGTACAATTATACTTCTGTACAACTGTCCATTCTTCATTAAACTTTGCAACACACACACACGCACACAATTTCCTTGTTTCTTTAGGTTTTCATTTGTGAAGGTTCCACTGTCACATAAAACTGACATTAAATAAAATTGTATATTTTTCTCTTGTTAATCTTTAACTATAGGTTTCTCCACCATGAATCTAGAGATGGGTGAAAAATCATTTCTCAAAAACTTGTTAAAATGTTAGCATCCTGCATGTAGTCATAAGGAAATTTCTTTTTTATTCAATGTTTCTCTTCGCTATCCATGTTGTTGCTGTAACTTCAATGAACTAATGAATAATATTCAATTTACTGAATATACCAGCATCTTTGCCTTCATCTACTCATAGATAATTTGATGGTATCCAATGTTTTACATTCTATGAGTAGGGTTTCCATTAACACTCCTATGCATGACTCCTGATATACACATTAAAAAGTTTCTCTAGGATAATACCTAGGAGTTAAATTGTTTGGTCATAGGGAATCTGAATATTCAATTTTACGAGATAAAGTTTTCAAAGTGATTATTGTAATATTGATCTTTTGAGATACATCCTAACAATTTTTACGACTTTAATGGCTATAAAAGAGCATTGCATGGTTGTCTTGATTTGCATCTCCTTGATGCAATGTGAGGTCAATATGGGATGCTTGAACTCCTATGGTGAAAGAAGGTATTGTTTTAGTCAGCTTTTTTGCTGCTGTGACAAAAAAGACCTGACCACAACAATTGTAAAGGAGAAAAAGTTTATTTGAGGGCTCAAGGTTTTAGAGGTCTTAGTCCATAGAAAGCAGGTTCCATTCCTTGGGGCTCAAGGGGAATCAGAACATCAGGGCAAAAGAGTGTGGTGGAGGAAGTGACTCACACAATGATCAGAAAGCAGAGAGAGACTCCAGTGGCCAGATACAAAATATACCCCAAAGGCACACACACAATGACCCACCACCTCCAGCCAAACTCTACCCACCTTCAGTTAATATGAAGGGATTCATCCACTGATTGGGTTAAGGCTCTCTTAACCCATTCATTTCTCCTCTGAACCTTCTTGCATTGTCTCCCTTTTGAGGGACACCTCACATCCAAACCATAGCAGGTATTTTATTTTTTGAGAGGCCTTTTCTTTTGATTTATGCATATGTCTTTACACATTCTTTATATATTCTGTCTTTGTCAGTTGCATTTTCAATCAGAGTGCAGTGATTCCTTGAGTCAAATCTTAGTCCTTTTCCATTACTCTGAAGCACTTTTCTGTTGCCCAGTACTGGACCTATTCTTTCATATTCTGGTCCCAAATTGAGGATCGAAAAACCATCTACACACACACACACACACACAAACATGCACAAACATGCACATACACACACACAAAA
>NW_026000241.1:26353135-26398261 GCF_001458135.2 Marmota marmota marmota
ATATATATACTATCAGTAGTGAAATATGCATGCTTTGATTTGTTGTTTGGTCTTAGTCAGTCCTGGAATAAGATTGGAAGCAGAAATGCCTATAAGAGGTCAGCACAGGAGTCAATGGGGTTTAGAAGGTCACTTCATGTCTCAGAGTTTTCCACTGGGACTCACAGAAATTCTTGTGTTGTCGAACATTCTGGAAAAAAGAGGTTTACTAAATATACTTAAGGGTAGTGGTCCCTTCCACCATCTGGTTGTTATTAAAGTGCTATTTACTTGTGTAAAATGTCAAGGTTAACTTTTTCCCTTAGGTATCTTATTTTGGATTTGCTAACTTCATAATCATTAAGCAATTAACATTAGAGTCATTTGGTATTAATACAAACAATCCCACAATGCCTGAGAAGTGCATTATTATAAACATCACCAAAATTAAATCAAGCAGCATTAGAGATTGTTTACAGAGTGAGTTGCAGACCCTGGAGGTCCTAGGAGAGAAGAGTTCAGCATTTGACTAAGTTCTCTGACTCCAAAGGATGCTCATCTGTGAATGATAAACCTTAAATGCATGTGCTTTTGGGGGATGCAAACTCTATTATATATACCAAATTATTCATCAGGCCATGCTCACTCGCAAAAAAAAAATATCTTTATCAGTACCCAAATTTAAGTTCACCCCTGGAGAATTTTGAAATTGAAAGGAAAGTTCTGGCTGTACATGAACTCTGTGAAGTGAAAATTTCCATATGCCTCACAGAGACTGCAGATGTATGTGGAGAAGCACATGTACATTGCATGAAAACCTTTGCATTTAGTGCTAGGCAGTGTAGCATGCCTGTAATTCCAACAACTCCGGAGGCTGAGGCAGGAGGATCACAAGTTCAAACCCAGCCTCAGCAACTTAGAGAGATGCTGTCTCAAAAGAAAAAAAGTACTGGGGATGTAGCTCAGCAGAAGGAGGGAAGGGATGGGAGAGGGAAGGGAACAGAAAGAAATACCTTCTCGTTTTGGAAGCAATTGTTCAAATGCGCAGTTGATGGATGACTGTCCTGTGGTAACAAAGGTTTTTTCTTACAAGAGGACAGATTGTGATTGTGGACCATGGATAAGAACAACAATTAGTATTTGTTGAGTTTTTACTGGCATGATATTGTGATATGTAATTTCCACGTATGGATTGTTGAACACGTACCATCTTTGAGGGATGCCATTGTTATCCATAGCAGAGACTGATAATCTTGTTCAAAACTGGTCTGGCAATAGCCACCTCTCTTGGACCCATCTCCAGTTCCATCCCTCTTCCCTGATTATCTGCATTAACACCATTCTTGGTTAGACTACAGCTCCTAGAGGCTGGGGCATTCTAGGGACAGTATTTCTCTAGGGTCCACAGGAAATTCACTGTGAAACAATGGCTGGATAACTTCCTGCCACCAACAGTGACCACAGGGCTCTATTAACCACTGTCTTTGTTCTCAAAATATCCCCAAATTCATTCTTTTTGTCCACACTGAATCTTATGGGCATTTGAGAAAAAGAGCTCATCACGAAATTAACAATATACATTCTCAGTGGAAAGTGGTTATTTCCCATGAAAACTATATGGCATTTTTTTTTAAGATTTGGGCACTAATCTAGAGAAAAGTAATTATATTTGCAGATTTTCATACTAAATTTTATTCATCTTATTACATAAGAAGACAGTGGGTAATGAGGATAAAGCTAAGCAGGGAAGGGTTTAGTAAGGCTCAGAATTCTTAAGTAAAGTTTATATATAGTGAAAACTTAGGTTGCCTCAAAAAACCTCAAACAGGTTTTTGGCCATAAGGAACTAAAAAAGAATTTCAAGATATAGAGAACTAATGGGGGCAGATGTAAAGACCAGGGCACCAATGCTGAAGAGAAACAGTCTGGTAAGCCAATCAAGTGGCATTCAAGATAATTAGAGCACTGAAAATTACAGTGGTAAGATCACTACCACCAATAATTCCTCAGTGACCGGAACTTGAACATGAACTTGCAACCTGAAGGATTCTTGTGGAGAGTGTCGCCATAGAAGCCCTGCAGAATTCTGAGGCAAAACCTTTAAAATCAAGAGTCAAATGGATCTCAAAAGCACAGGCTGGAGTCAAGATGTATTTGCCTTGAAATGATAACACAAAAAGAAAGCTAGAGAAATAAAGAAAAATTCATTTTTTTTAATAAAAATTGTGAACATATGTCATGACCATGTCCTTGGAGCTGCCAGAATCAAGAGAGATTAGCTGCATTGGCTATCCAGTGGGGGGAAATGCTATCCTCAAATATTAGTCACTAGTTCAAGGCAAAGTAAGCTACATAAAATCTAGAAATTCATTGTGAGGGTAAATTTATGAGAATAGATATTTTTGGATGGGGAGAAAGACAGGAAACATCATTTTTCCTTTCTGAGGGATAGAAAGTTATGATTCCTGTCTTAGTTTCCTATATCTGCTGCCACAAAATACCATAAACAGTTCTGGAAGCCACAAGTCCAAACCCAAGGTGTTGGCAGGATTGGCTTCTCCTGAGGAAGGATGGGTTCCATGACTCTCTACAAGTTCTTGGTGGTTTGCCAGTGATCCTTGATGTTCTTTGGCTTGTGACAGCATAACCCCAAACTTTACACTGTGTTTTCTGTGTGTCTGTGTTAAATTTCTCCTTTATATGAGGACACAGCCATATTAGAATAGCACCTACCCTAGTGACCACGTCGTAAATGGGACTTCTGCTAAGACACTATTTCCAACTATGGCTATATTCATTGATACTGGTGATTAAGACTCCAATGTCTGTGGGGGAGAGACAACTCAATCCACAAAAATTCCATAGTTTTTTCCCCTAAATCCTAAAATGATGTCTCATTGGAAGTAGAATCTGCCATGACACACATGTGAAAACTGATCATGCTGACAGATTTTCCTGTGCTGTAAGATTAACCCTCAAGGAGTCTAAGATGCCCAATCTAATACCTGTCATAAATATTGGAAGAGTGAATTCATGAATACCAATGCCTTTGATTTATTTTGTACACTCTGGGGACAGAGGTACACATCAAGAATTGGAAACAAGGGCTGGATGGACCTACTGTAACCCCAGATGTTGTGCAAAATAAGAAACTTGAAATATGTTCTTGTTTTGCCTGGGTCTTCTGCACATGGCTTTACCCACTACCATGCCCACTGCCCCATGCCTGCCTGGCATAATTATCAGATGTGATTTTTATAAGCCTTTTCCGGTCCACTTATAAACTATCTTCCTCTCTTCTGATCAGTTAAAGAAGTTATTTTCTAAGCAGTTTGACACTGTTGGTTATTCTTTACTGATTTAGTTATTTACTCCAGTGATCCCCAACATTTTGGACCCAATGCTCCTTTTAGTAATATAGTATGTAACATATTATATTTTGTTTTAGTCAGCTTCTTTGTTGCTGTGACTAAAGGACCTAACCAGTACAATTATAGAGGAGAAAGAGTTTATTTGAGGGCTCACAGTTTTACAGGCCTTAGTCCATAAAAGGCTGGCCCCATCCCCCAAGGCTCAAGGTGAGGCTGAATATCATGATGGAAGAGTGTCCTGGAGGGAAGCAGCTCCCATTGTGATCAGGAAGCAGAGAGAGAAATTCCACTTTCCAGATACAAATATATACCCAAAGCCATGCCTCAATTCCCACCTCTTTCAACCACACTCTACCACTTCAGTTACCACTCAGCTAGTTGTCAGGGGATTAATCCACTGATTGGATTCAAGGCTCTTGTAATCCAATCATTTCCTTTTGGAACCTTTTTGCATCATCTCACATGTGAGCTTTTGGGGGACAGCACATTTAAAACTATAACATATACTATTCCAAAATGAAAGTCACAGGTAATATAGGCCACCTAAACATATAGTTTCAAAGAAGTTAATATCATGCCCTGAAATAACAAGGATGAATAAAATTTAAATAATTTGTAACAGTTCCATGTATAAATGCTCAGACATAAAGTGCTAAGATGCTTGCCCAGGTGCGCGGAGTGACAGTGCATGCCTTAGCTCCAGATTCAGTTTGATAATAGTGTGTGGCACCAGTGATTCTAATACCAAGAACACACTGCTATCCATGACATGGTTTTCTGAAATGGTGAATGACTCTTAGAAAAGTTCCGAACAGGACAAAGGCTATCTCCATAGCACCATCCATTCTAAATAATTCAGGGTATAACAAAATCGTACATCAGTATGTTGAATTTATATAGAGAATGAAGTTACTGTTGAGGTTCAGCTTACCATCATTTTTTTTTTTTCTGCGTGGGAGACATCTGGTGGGATACCAGCAAGTCAAGAGGATGAGAGGCAATTCTTTATCATTTGTAAATACCATGTTGCAGGACATTCAGCCTCCTGGCCTCTACCCTAGAACTGAATGCCTACCATGCTCCCAATCAGTGTGACTTCCAAAAATACATAGACAATTTTACCAAGTTCCCCCACCAACAAGAACCATGGATTCAGTCATTCCACAAACACTGAGTTTCTACTCTGTCCCAGGTATCAGATTAACGGATGAGCAGAGAGGAAAAGCTACGAAAACAACTAAAGATGGCAGAATAAGACAGTTCTAGTAAATCAGCATGTACAGTGCTTAGTGGGTGCCCTGGGAGAGTGGATGTTACAAGATTTACAAACTCCAGGCCTTGGAGGGCAAAGGACAATCAGTTTTAGATCGAAATGGTTTGAGGTGATCCTGACTGCCCAGTAAGACACAATGCTGAAAACCAGACAGTGTTTTAGGAACCTTTGTACATCCTCTCTATCCTCAGAAAACATGGAGCTGTGAAAACAGGACTGGCCTTGGTCAGAGCAAGGAGAGTTCAAACCTATTCCCACCATCTTTCTTTGAGCAACTGAAGGAAACTTGGTTACCTGGGTCTTCTCTATTGCCTTTTCCTAGTTGGCAGATGGAGGTAATATGTATAGCATGATTAATAAACAATGGCTATTTTCAATACTTATTATCATATCAAAGTAAAAAATAAAAGTAAAAACCAAAAGAGATGATGGTACCACCTGTTCACTGGTTGGTCTTATGGCTTCAAGTTCTGGGAGGTGGCTTGGATCTCAACTAACACAGTTAAATAGATTTATTTTCTTTCACTCCCTCCCTTCCTCTTTCTCTCCTCCCTTTCCCTCTATTCTCTTTCCAGTTTTTTTTTTTGTTTGTTTGTTTGTTTAGACATAATATCTGCATACATTTCTGAATACAATGTGATGTTTTGATTCTTATATATATTGGGTAGTGATCAACTCAGTAATGATCATATCCATCCCATCACCTTAAACTTTTATCCCATTTCTTTATAGTGAGTACCTTCAAACTTTTACAACTACTTTGAGATATATAATGCATTATTGCTAATTGCTAATTTATTTACCCTACATTTCAGAGAGCACACCACAAATAGCAACGAATCGTTCAAAATGTCGGAGCCAAAGCAGACAAAGAAGCAGAAACAGATCATGGAGCTGCAACACCTTAGGGACAGAGCACAAGTCACATAGTTTTTGTGGATGGCCTGAGACACATCCTGGAGGTGGTCCCTGTCCTCATGTCCATGGAGGTACATCTCCCATCCCTCAATGCCATCTGAATGTAGCCCATCTGAGATCTGCAGGGGCCAAAGTCTGAGGTAGAACTTTGGGACACATGGAAGTTTCATATCTCATGCCTAAGGCAGCCAGGTCAAGGATGTTGCATGATTCTAATTTTTTAGAGGTTTAATTTTCATGAGGTAAAAAAAATGTTCTTTTAAAATATTTCTGTTTCATATATCTAATAAATATTAGAATATTTTTTAGAGGAATTAAAATATTAAGTCTAAACTCTATTTCTTCTCCACTCTTGGTTTTTCTTTCCTTGTGTATATTCTAACACATTCACTTAAGAAAAATTATTGGCAAGAGTGATTTGGAGGAAAATCGATTCCTGTTTTTATGATCATCTCCATGGACTGAATACCTGCTTCCCTTCAAGAACTCACACCCACAGTTGGGACTCTCCATTGAGTATTGTAGTGAGTTTGATGAAATGGAACAATAGCCTTGTGGTTTCTAATTCATGTTTATGTATTCTTGATCCTTTTTAGGGTTAACGTCAATAAACAACAGAAGACCCACATCCCACTAGCACTCTGCCAAGGACCTCAGTCACACTCATGCAGAGTTTGGGGAAATAGTAGAGACATCAAGAGACAAAAAGTTTCCTTTATTTGGGGGGAACGCAGGCACTGAAGTAATCAAAGCCTGTCCACCTTGAAGGAATGGCTTTGGGCCTAGGCTAGGCACTAAAATAGTTCTATCACATCAAAAGTGAAAACTCTTGTTTCTCAAACATTCAGGTACAGCCTTTGACCTCCACATGTCAATAATCAAAGGCAGATGAAATGGGCAAATGGTTAACAACTGGGTTTGCAAATTCCTCACAAGTTTCTTTTACTTTATCTATTTTTATTTAGCTTAGAGATGTGAGGGATATGAACCATACGATTATATTTGATATCCTTGAAAGCACAGCAATCTATTAAGCCTCAGTTGTCTTAAAATCAGATGAGATTCTTGCTCAGTGGGGTCATTATGTAAGTTTAAGGACAAATAAAAGTCAGCAGAAAGAAGACCAAAGAGCAAAGGGTGATGGATAATAGGAATGAGTAAGTTGATTTTTAACTGCCGTCAATCTGCATGTATCTAAAACAGGAGTTGCACCTCTGGGTCCAGCATCCTTAATATGCTGGGTGAAGAATTCCAGCCTAAAGCTGGCTGCACACCCTACTTCAGAGGAGCTAGGTAACAAGGCTCCTGTTAGTTTAAGACAAGAAATAGAAGTAAGCCTTGTTTTATGTCCTGTCCTTGGTAATTCTGAGACTGCACAGCCTGTCTCTCCAGAAGGTTGGGATTTTTTTTTTTTTTAAGCAAAATACACTATTTTGTGATTTTGACAGGAGAGCACTTTCTGATCATTAAAGAAGCAAGGGAAAAAGAGCTCTCATTTTAAGATGCCAGAGTTAAACTGAGATCATCTGGGGAGAAGCTCTGCAGCCAAAATGCTTAACAATATTTTCCAGCTTGTAACAACCTATAAAAAAACACATGTGCAGCAATAAAACAGAACAGGCAGCCATGCAAGGCTGAGAGACAGACGGACAGTTGTCCAACTTTCAGCGAACCCTGGAACATAAAATATTGAGTGTTCCCTGGCATAGCTTATCAGGCTGTGCTCCCACTGGAAGTCACCCCCCCACCCCCACCCCCAGAGGCATCTGCAGCAGCGCCCTCACTATGGGCTCCACCCTGAAGGCCCCATCCTGATGAAAAATGATAGCGGCTCCCACAGTAGTTGGTGAAACTGAAGAGGTTGCAAGGTCCCTTAAATGTCCATCATCTCCAAGGACTCCCTGAAGCATCATGGGAAAGAAGTCCCTGGTGGAGCTGTGGATTATCTAAGGGTTAACTTGGCCTCACTGCCTACCACAGCGGGAGAGCCATGCACTCTGGGGTCCTGAGAGCTGGCTTTGGGATTGGACTCCAACGTTAACTGGCTGTGTAAGCGTTTTATTTTCTCTAAGCCTCATGGTCTTTATCAGCAAAATGGGACTTTTGCTCATGGCCTGATGGCAAAGTCATAAAGGGTCTACAAAAATTATGATATAAATTCCATGTACTCTGGTTGATCCAGGAGGAGCTCAAAGCATTCTAGTTTTTCCTTATTACGCATGTTAACTCAGTCTTTTATCATATGCTTCCCACATTATCAGCTTATAAAGACTCCACACATTTAAAGTTGTCAGAATGCAGAGACAAGGGCAGGCACACATAGAAGATGATTTCAAGTTCATGTCCCTCCCACAAATAATTTCTTTTTAACTTGAGGGTAGAAGATTCTAGAAAGTTGACTTTAAAAAGAAAAGGGACAAGATCTTTCCCTATGAATTGCACAGGGTCATACCAACAGCAAAATACTCCATGCTCTGAAAGAACAGGGACCACCCGTGGCACACACTAACTGAGTTATCTGCCTTCGAGAGGCATGGGGACCAGGAAAAGATCTAAGTGATACAGAATCATCACCTGTGGAGTTGGAAAGACCTTGGAGATTATCTGGTTGTAACCCTTCTGATGACAAGTTTAGTTTCTAATTTATCCCCTATTTCATCCTCCAAAGAATTAAGTGATTGTTATAAAATGCTATCCTATAAATAAAAAAAAAATATTTCGTAGTTGGTAAAAACAAATTCAGAAAGGTGACATAACAGTAACCTAGAGGTAGAGTCAAGGACATCTTTAGATGTGCAAAAGGGGACATTGTACTATAGGCAGAGAGAAGTTAGATGTACAGAGTTCATTTGGCTGTAGGTTCTGGTCTAAGATCAGGTGTAACATCAGTAGCTACTCTGGAAATTGTTCTCACTTGATTTTGAGGTAGAAAGGTTTTGAGTCTTCACAATTATGTGGTGCTGACAGAACCTCATTACCGGGGCAGGAGAATTTATTCTTTCTGGCTGAGCTGCAGAATACAGATGTGTATAGATTGTGGGAAAAACACCAGCAAATCTCATAGTTCAATGACATGAATCTCTTTATGGAGTCATTGCCCAAGGTGTCTGTTCCCTTTTAGTCTATAATTGCCACCTTTTCCACCCAAGTATTTGTGTCATTATTGAGAATTTATGGCATTTGGCTACTTCTTGAACTAATTTCAGTACATCAATAAAACTTTCAGTTTACCTTTAAGCCAAGAGAAAGTCTGTGGGTAACTTTTAAGACTTCACCCTTCTTCTAGTATCTAAGAAACAGGCTTTAATAAAGACAATTCCCTCTTTGAAGGCCAACTAACAGACCTCTTAACAGTGGCTTCCTTTAATGAATTTCATCTGAGCAGCTTTCATGTGCTTTGACTGTAGCAAGAAATAATAAAACAAAGTATTAGGGAATGAAGTCAGCCAGATTTGAGGTTCCCAGCCTGAACTTTCTGTACTCACTAATTTTTCTGCTCCTTCCCCAACTACCTTTCAAATGCAGTTACTCAGAAAGGCCTAGGAAAACTTGTCTTTAGTTATTTAACACACACACGCACTCTTTTAACTTCAGCCCTTCTCCTTCCACAAATTGAATCATATGCAATTGCCAATATCTGACCAATTCTGACCTACAAATATGGCAACGGCATTTTGGTTCAACTTAGTAGTAATAACATCTTGTGTAATGTTGGTAACTGAAACAAAAATGTTGTCTTGTATTTAGAAGTGAATGGAAGCAGGGTATGGGGGTACACGGCTGAGATCCCAGTGACTTATGGGGCTGAGACAGGGATCACAAACTTGAGATCAACTTCAGAAACTGTGAGGCTCTAAGTTGCTTAGAGAGAATCTGTCCCAAAATCAAATAATAGAAAGGGCTGGGGATGCAGCTTACGGTAAATCACCCCTGGGCACAGTCCCAGTACCAAATAAATGAATGAACAATGAAAAAGAATGGAGACTCAGATGTGATATATCCCAGCTCGTGCAGGGTACACACTGAGCTCTAGAAACTCAAGACGGAAAGAAGGAATTACAACTAACATCACCAGTTGCAGAGCCTGGGCTAGATTTGGGATGATTTGACTCTTATGTCAATGGTCATATGTCCATAGCAGGAATCAACAAACTTTGTCTATAAAGGGAAGCAGTAAATATTTTAGGATTTGCGGGCTCGAACGTCTTCTTGTAACTCAGAAGCAGCTACACCCAATATGCCATCAAAGAAGTGGCCATATTCCAATACAACTTTATTTACAAAATAAGGGGGTGAGTTGGATTTGGCCTCCAGGATGTAGTTTGTCAAGTACTGCTCTATAGAATTCCTGGACCTAAAGATAACTGCAAGCAGATGGGTGAGGGGTTTGTATATTGAAAGCCCGTTCCTGTGTTCAGGGATGCAGAGATGCATAAAGATTACAACCATCCCTCCATTTACTGTGACCTGCATTTTCCTTAATATCAGTAGCTAAAGTAGCCCCAAATCATTAGGATTTGCTTTTGGGCACCTTGGGGTCACAGGCTACCTAAGAGTTTCTAATCTTCTGGATTGGATCACCCAGGTGGGGAATTATACTCATATCTTTACTCCTTGACTGACATCTACAATAGACACTTCCTACATGAGAAAAGAAGCATGTTAGAATATTCCTTCTATCTGGATGGCTGAGCTATGGAATGAGATAGTGATGCTCTTGAGTGACTTGTCACAACTTTAACAATCTTAGAGACCCCCTCTGTGGGCTGAAAGTAACTCCATTATATCACTGCGTATTGGTGAACTTACATGGTTTTGAATTGGCACTTGGATCAGCAAGGTATTTTTAGATAGATGCACATACTCTTTCCAATTCTCTGAAGCTTAGAAGCCATTTAACTGACATTTACTTTTAATCTGAACTTCAGAAGCATGGGAGAAGGTCATTATGCAACTTCAAAGACTTTATTGGTTCCATACTCAGGCCAGAAATCCAAAACACTGAAGGGATAAATTATAATCAGGTCATTCCAAGAAGGAAAATGAGTATTTACCAAGCCTGATCATATAAGAAGGCAATTGACATCCCTGCTGTGAAAGTCTGTCCATCCATCGGCCCTACTATTTTTTAAGGAACTGCATCAATAGTTAAAGGGTCCTACTTAGGTGGAACAGGATTCTTCCTCCCTATGAGCTAAGGATGTATTCAGAGGGAAAAGCTAGGGCATAAAGAACATAGTACAGAAAATTAAGGCAGAACTTCAGAAGATGAACTTTTAAGTGACAAAATGTAAGGGTAAAAGAAATTGAAGTTAAAGTGTAAAAGTTAAAATGTAAAAGACCGGGCATTGTAGAGTTCCTAAGCTGCAAGGCCTGAGTTAAAAGTGAAGGACTAGGTATTGTTAAGTTCCTCTGCTACACCCAGAACCTGAAATTCCTGTAACTGTTAAGACAATACTCGAACTGCCCAGTAAATATTCTCCCTGACCGCCTGGTTGTTTAATAACTTAGGGCCCTGTGCGATCTTGCACGTAGGCATCGCAGGGCCTAAACCAATCAGTCTGAATGTGTACCCCGCTTTAGAACTGACCTATCACCCCCGCCCAATCTGTTCCCACCAATGAATGAACTAATCATGTTTAGGAATTGTTGTTTGATTTTCCCGCGGTGTATGATGATTTGTTAAAGGAGACTGTGATGTATGCAAAGTCCCCGCCCTCCCCAAAAAGTGTACTTAAGCATTGCACAACCCCTGCTCTGGGCTCTGGGCTGCTCTCCCTTCTTGAGTGAGCACGGAGCCCCAGCGCGCTGGAATGGATCCCCAATAAATCCCCTTCTGCAATTACATGAGTCAGTCTCTTGGTGGTCTCTTCCTCCGACGCTTCGCCGGACCCTTACAAAACCAATATTGGGGAAAAATCCTTAGAAAGCAGCAGCATGTGAAATGTCACCAGCAAAAGCTATGCAGGGCTCCAGTCATGCTACAAACCAGGAAAAACTCAAGAACATGCAGTGAACACAGCTCTGATGAGTCACTATGCTTTTTACCCCCAGAGGCCAAAGCATTCGAGCTTCCTAAAAGCTGAAACCACTCACTGGCTATGATGGCTTGTCTACAACTAGGAAGGATGTTCTTCTTCTTCTTTTTTTTTTTTTTTTAAGTTGTACAATATGATGAAGCCCATTGTCTTGAAGAATTCTCTTAATTTATAGTACTTTATATACACAATTTGAGAGAAGATCTGGGGTAAGAAACAGCTTAGCACAAAATCCAAACTCAAGGATGGTGAAAATGCTCAATGTGATCTGAATTGATGGCAAAGTTCTGTGGGGCATGGAAAGCAATTGGCAGATGTTACCTGAGCACGGTGAAGAAGAAGAAACCTCATAAAATAGATTCGAATTCTAGCAGTGACAGTAGTGTTTTTTACAGTGACATCTTCTAATTCAAGTTCACATTATTAGTCGCTATGTTAGTCACAGCTGCTGATCAAATTTTGTATTTGCACTTTACAAATAGAGCAAAATACCAAAGCAGCTTAGAATGTACCAAATTCAAAAATTCACCATTTATCTGGTTCAAAGCATATTTCTTCCCATAGAACTAAAGGTAGAATGCAAGACCAAGAGAAACCAACACCAGACGAAGTAAGAGCTTATCCTCGATACCAACCATCCTGCTTTCTCAGGCTCATTAATTTAATCAAGAGGATAAATGGCAGTGGTACTTACTTGCTGGCGATGGGGTGCTGCACCCACTTGGTGGAGGGTGGCCGTGAAGACCATGGAGGGGAGGCAGGGAGAGTCCTCCGATGACAGGTGGAAAGAGCAATGGGTAGGGGGTGGCTGGATAGTGAGCCATGTGTCCATTCACGGCCGGGACAGGGCATGCGTGGCTACTGGTGGTCATGTTTCACAGAATGAAAGGTGCTCTGGGGCAGGAAGACATCACTCCAGTCCCAATTTGAGGGAGGTAAACACAGGGCAGGAACTGAGGCCGAGTTGTATTCTGAGCCAAAGACAAGACAGTTCAGTTCAATCAATAACCTGGCTTCTTCCCGGGGTGGTTTCTCCACCTCTCATTTTGCTACTCTGTTCACAAGAAAGATGCCACTTTTGCTCAGCTTCTCAGTTTAAGGCTGGGGAGACACAAGCACCTTCAAATTCCAGGGCAGTTAATCCTGTAAAAAAAAAAAAAAAAAAAAAATATATATATATATATATATATATATATATATATATATCACAAATCAAAATATTTCTCTCTTTATTGAGTAATTATGCAAAACCCCTAATATTAATTCAGGTCTCTGAACTCCTTGTTGTTTCTCTACACTAACTCTTTTGCAGTTTTAATTTTATTAAATTCTCACATTCTAACATAGAATAAAACTTCAACAATTCCATAAATTTTTAATTTATTTTTTAGTTGTAGTTGGGCACAATACCTTTGTTTTATGTATTTTTTTTTTTAATGTGATGCTGAGGATCGAACCCAGGGCCTCGCACGTTCTAGGTGAGCATTCTACCACTGAGCCACAACCCCAGCCCTACAATTCCATAATTAAAAAATAACTGATCATCCTCTGTTGGATAGCAAAATCCCCACTCCTCTCATACTCTATGGTACCACTCAACCTGCTAAATTTTTCTTCATAGCTCTTCAACTACTTGACACATTATATGTGGGAGTATTTGTTTTTGTCTGTCTTCCCATTAGCAGGCACTCAAAGTGGTTCTCTGTTTTGTTAACAGTTATGCCTCAAGATCCTGTAAAAGCACCTGACAGAGGATGAACACGCGATAAATACCGTCGAATGAATGAAATGTTTGTCCCGTTCTTTAGGGAAATTGATTGTTTACTGCTATTCTGACCTATATGCCTCCAAGATGTACATATTTTATGTGATCTACTTTGGATTATAAAACAGCCATTGCAAATGATAAACCCAACAAAATAAATATAATTATTGGAGAAAAGAACAGTATAATCTAACGCAAAGTGGGAAAAACTGTTTTGTTTTGTTTCTTGGTACTGGGGATTGATTGAACCCAGGGGTGCTTAACCACTGAGCCAAAAAATACCCAGCCATTTTTTGTATTTTATTTAGAGACAGAGTCTCACTAAATTTCTTAGGGCCTCACTAAGTTGCTGAGGCTGGCTTAATTTGTGATCCTTCTGTCTCAGCCTCCCAAACTGCTGGGATTACAGGCCTGCACCACCGTGCTGGCTTTATTATTAACAGATACGCCTTTCTTGTAAGAACACCATCCATCCATTGACTGGACAATGGTACAACCATTGTTCACTCCTTTGTTGTCTGTCCAATCACCCATCCATCAATCAAATCTCAACTTACTATCATGTCCCAGGTGCTAATGTAGTGGCCAGAGATCTACAATGTGAAAGAACACTGATGTGGTTCCTGTCCATATGGAGTTTCTAGTTTTAACTCCTGATTAAGATCCTGTTAGTCTAAAACGGCCCACGCTCCACAAAGGACATTTCAGAGATGCTCAATACCTAGGATTCCTTGAGATTCAAAATGGATAAAAGCCTAAAATACATTCTAGGGTGGACAGGCTATGGATTTCACATGCTAACCTTGCTTTCAATAACCAATATTCAGCAAGAGCTTCCCAACTCTGGATTCCACTGAATGGCAAGCTCTGGATAGACCCTGGTGGCACTGAATAAGAACAATACCTCAAGGCTAGCAAAAAGCAATTGTTAGGAGCATGATTCTAAAGCCAGACTTCTCAGGTTCAAATCACGATTCCACACCTTAAAAAACTGACCTCTTAAGGTGTCATTTTGTTCTGCATCATGAGGATAACTATAGAAGTTACTTCAGAGGTTTATTGTAAGGATTAAAAGAGGTAATGCTACAGAAGAACAAAGCCTGGTACATAAGAAGCACTAGGTAAAAGTTTGCTATTCATATATATGTTATCTATCTCATTGGTGGTTGCTTTTGAGAGTGAGGCTCTGGTATAGAGGAGAGGCTTTGGGGCTAGGAGAGGAAGGAGAGCACATCTCAGTAGTCCCAGGAAAAGAATATTAGGTTGATGTCAGGGAAATGAGAAAAAGTGGGATCTGGATAAAGTGTGAAAACAAAGAGTCATTACTGATTCCTCAGTTTGTGAAGTGAGCCAGTTTGATAAAGTGTTCTCATCAATAGGAACTTTCATTTGCTCTTTTCCACATGTCAAATAGTCTACTTAAAAGCTCTAAGCTCTAGCCCTTAGAGTAGTCTTATGAGATAGCTCTTATCCTTATTTTCCAGATGAGAAAACTAAATCTGTGTGAGTTTAAGTCACATCTCTGCAATGTCGCAGAGTCAGCCTGTGGCTGGGTTAGAATTTGAACTTGGGTGTGGATGCTTCTCCCCTTCAAGGGCTGCGCTTATAAACATCAGATGCCCGCATGGCCCTGGTTGTAATTTACAGAGGAAAGGCTCTGGAGCACTGGGGAGGTCAGCTTCTGTCCCCCTATAGATGACATCTGCCCCAGGGCCTTGAATCTCCAGCTTATTGACATTAAGAAGAACACTGTCAACAGTGGATCCCATGGTCTCAGGCTCCCCAGAGCTCTGCTGAACCTCACAAAGCAGACCACATTCCCAGCTGGCTTACGTAACAGTTGATTCCAAAAGTGGTGTTCCACCCAAAATACCAACATCCCTTTCAGACTTTCAAGACATAATTTATTTCTCCAAAGGCAGGAACGATAATAGATTGTGCATCCATTTTATCTTGGAGGTAAATGCTTTTGGTGCTTTGTCTCCTAAAAAGCAGACCCCATTCCAATTTTAATACTTTTATTTTGTAGTTTGTTGCAAATTAATTAGGAAATAAACAATGCCATTTACTATTTGCTGCATTTCCACTCAATTTGATTTTTAAATCCCACACAAAGCCCAGCATTGTTATAAGTGGTCTTTTCTATCTGCATTTGACAAACTACCTCATTAATGGGTGGAACTGACAGTTCAGCAGACCCACCCCCGCAGGGCACAGTTCTCGCATTTTTAAAGCTGTTTGTTTGTTTTGTTTTTTTCTTTTTTTTTTTAACCAACCAGGGATTCTTTCTACCCTTAATAATCCTAGATTTCTCTTTGCTTTCAAAAGCTACAGATTGTCAGCATCCTGCCTGCTAAGTTGAAAGGTCTGGTATCATGACTGGGATCTTAAAAAGATAAAATTAAAACAACAACAACAAAAACAAGCTACTTATACTGATAATAGGCAAAAGAAAAAAAATCAATGTGTTGGGAAAATCCTGTTATGTCTGTGGAAGACTGAGCGGGCCACTGGGTCTGTGTTCACATGTGACTGATTAAGACTATTCCTGGAAGCAGAGAATTCCCTTTGTTTGGGGCTTTTAGAAACAAAGATGGTTACTGGTATTACCAGGGCTCTTTTTTTTTTTTTTTTGTGGGTCATGCTTGATTGGAGTCTGGGCGCATTTGGGGTTCTTTCCCTCACCACCAAAGGCAAAGCAAACAGGAGGTAGGTGGAAGAGGGGAAGGAAGTGGGTAGGGTCAGGAGGTCCTGGATCTACCACCCATGAGTTTCTTCAGTATCAGTTTCCTCATCTGTTAAAGGGGTCAGCTGAAGAGGAGTGGGATTTAAATTAAGTTTCTCCAACTGCAGTGTCCAGAATACAAGTGTTTTGTAAGAACATACTAACTAGAGGGAATTTTTTTTAAAATAATGTTTTAGATGAACAAAGTAAAAAGGATTTTTAAATAACTGTGTATTGTTGATACTGTTATGCAATAATCTACCTTTGATAAATAAGATGCCAGACAGAAAGTGGTACTATAGTGGCGGGGGGGCTGGGGTTGTGGCTCAGTGGTAGATTGCTTGCCTAGCACTTATGAGGCACTGGATTCCATCCTCAACACTACATAAAAATAAATAAATAAAATAAAGTTATTGTGTCCACAATTTAAAAATTTAAACAAAAATTTTAAAAAAAATTTCATCAGCATTTAAAAGCCATTAAATGTCATTCAGAAGTTGTTTTTGTGTTACTTTAGTTATATACATACTTCTGAATCTTCTACTTCTCACCTTTTAAAATTCATTTTATCAGCATGATACTTATACACAATTAAAAATAATCAGATAGTCCCTTTAGACCAGTGCTTCTCAAAGTGGGTCCGTAAGCTGGCAGCATCCGTAATCATCTAGAAATTTATTATTCAGTCAAATTCTCCAAGACCCACCCAAGAGACTGAGTAAAATGAACTCTGGGATGAACCCAGCAATCTGTGTCCTCCAGAGGATCTGGAGGCAGCCACAACTTGAGAACCACTGCTCTGGGCAAGAAGTTGGCAAATTTCTTCTGTAAAGGGCTAGAAAGGAAATATTGTAGACTGCGGGCCATACATTCTTTGACACAGTTGCTCAATTCTGCTCTTGTAGCAACTACTTATGGCACAAAAGGTGCCACAGACAATCCATAAATGAGTGGGCCTGGCTCTCCTCCAATAAAACATTGCTTACAAAAAACAGACAGCCAGCTGAATTTGACCCAGGGGCTGTGGTTTGCTGACCCCCTCTTTCTGACTGACACAGAACCCGCTCTCCCTGCCTCTCCCAGTCCTTCAGCCCTCTCCCTGGAAGCCCACTATTTGCAACTATTTTAGCTGGGATTTTTGTTGTTGCCGTCATCACTTGTATCTAAATTTCCAGATAATGTACTTAAAATCTTTTTTCATAATCTTGCAAAAATTTTCTTTTTATCTTTTGTTGTGTGCTATAAATATGATCTAGCTCTTTGCATGTAACCACTGAGCCATGCTCCCAGCACCTTTTAAAATTTTCTTCTTTTGAGACAGGGCTCCCCTAACTTGCTGAGGCTGGCTTTGAACTGGGGATCCTCCTGCCTCAGCCCCTGGAGCCACTGGATTTCAAGCATGTGCCACAGTGCCCAGCTGAGTAATTAGTTTTAATTATACTATTAGGTTCTATTCGGCTCACTATATTGACTTTTTCCCTTTATTTTTCATTTATTTATCTTCTTACCAGATAAACTTCTAACGCATCATATGCCAAATTCTTTAGCCTTATACACTCATATTCAAAAGAGAAAGCTTATTACAAGCTCTGTTTTCATAATCAGGCCTTTTCAAATGAGTTTCAGGATAAAGTGGTCAAATTGGGATACTACTTTGTGGAACTCTCCAATGTCAGATTTATGAATTCTTTTTCATGTGTGTGTGCGCGCATGTGGGGGTGACCCTGAGAGCACTTTTGATAAATTTCTAAACATCTGCCTGGAGTGAGAAGGAAGGAACAAATGCTATTTATTGAAAGGCTTCTGGTAGTTGATTGGATGAATGAGGCTGGGGTTGCTGATGGACTTATTATCGAATATGCAGCCTCCCGTTTCTTCTTGCTATTTTCCACCGATTGCCATCTCACATTCTGTGTTCATGCCTCGTATCCAGGAACCCTACTGGTTCAGTTTCTTCGGGGAGTAGACTTATCTTCTTTACCAAGGGTGGGTCACAGTGACCACCAGACGGACAGATTTAATTGTTCCTTGTTCAGAACAGATGATCGACTTTCTTTGTCATTACTTCCAGTTTTCAAGATGGTTGATGCCTTTACTCTCTGGGACTGGCTGAGAAGCTCCAACATTCTTGCTCCTCCCTTTCATCTCATTCTTTAGACACTTAGCCGTGGGCTTTCAGCGCTTTGCTCATTCATTCACCACTGCACACCTACTTTCCCTCTTCAAAGTTGCTACCATCTCTTGTGTGTGATGAGCATTGTAATGGCGCCCCCTCCTCCATAGAAAATCTTAATTAAACTTCTCAAGAAATCTTCATCATAATTGACTTTAGGATTACCAGCCAAAGAATCTCTACAAAAGAGTTCAATGTAGTTAAGCTTCCTATTTCCTGATGCTCTATCTTACTTGGCCACAGGCCTGAAAGAGATCACACTCCAGGTGCTGAACACCCCTTTACAAGTTTTTCACAAACATTTATGGACTATCTAGTATAGTAACAATGTATATGATAGTTTGTAGAAGGGTGTTTTCCAAATGCAAAGTGTGATAAGAAAGAGAGATCCTTTAACAAGGCCTCTGGCCTTGGGCCAGAGCTTCACAGAGATGTTTACATTTCAAAAAGAGAAGAGAAGATGTTACTAATTCAGTTCCCTGGTAACAGCTGGCATGGAGAGGAGAAGAAGTTCTCCCCTTCTCAGGGGCAGTCCTTGAAGCCTTAACTTGCCCAGCTTATACACTGGGTATAAGGTTTTGAAACTGCTTGAACTTGGGATTCAGGGGGATCGATCGATTACAGCAAAAGCTTTGCCCTCTGAACCTGGCTGCAGCCAAATAAATCTGTTTCCCGATGTCTTCAGTGTCTTGCCTTATCTGTCCCCTACAACAGCATCATTTGTGTTATCTTTGATGATTTATACTTCTTACCTACCCATTCCCATTATTTTAGTAAGTGAGAATGGGAAAAGTGCATGTCTTTAATCCATTAGATTTCACTTGAAGTTTATAAAATGGAAGAAAAAAAAAGTGATCTGTAGCCGAATAAGTTTGGAAAATCTATACCTGGTTGTTCCTTACTCTTTCAGACTTCAATTCCGCCTGTTAAAAAAGGAGTTAAAGAATAATGTAACTATGAGGAAAGGATTCATTCAAGATTGCTGTTGTGATATGGTCAGTGATGACTGATTTGATAATTCCATACAGCAAGAGAAAGACAGAAATGGCCCTAATCTGAAACTGAACAAAAGTAAGATTTGACCAGCCATCATGTTCAGGCCATGGGGCTGTGTCAAATACCTTATATGAATAAATACTAAAGGCGAGTTGTGACCTGCCTTAGCCAGGTACCTGCAAGCATATGGGATACTAAGGAAAGCCATTTCATGTGATAACTTGATACATGCTTTCTTGAAGATTCCAACTTGGAACAAGGACTTCATCCTTAGAGCCTGCCTAAGACACAGAAACCAAACACTCAAGCAGCATGAGGAGTGAGATTTCTACTTCAAGTGTAATCCAAGCGATCAACAAGATTTCTAGAGAAGATGCTTCATTCATTTCCTCCTACTGCAATTCATGGGCAACAGGGCTGATGTGACTAACACAAAACAGGAAGTGAAAAAAGATAAATTTTTAAACATCTTGTGATGTACTACAGAAATGTTCCTTTATGTCGTTGGCTGATTTAGAACTTGGTTTGGGGAAATCTTTGCTTCAACACATACTCCATGAATATTGCCTCTTCGTCCAATGTGCTTTAGCTCAAACCTCCCTATTTATTTAAAATATTTCAAATGCATTCAGCCAAATACCTGTTTTTAGCAAAAACGCCAAGCTCAGCACAAATCCTGTCAGTTGCTTTTGCTGCTGTTTCTGTCAGAAAAGAAACATGGCTGTAAAAGAAGTCAGGTTTGCCTGCCTGGTGGTTTTGAATTCTTTCTTCTATTCAATATCCTCATCACAAATGTTACCCCCCCCCAAAAAAAAAATGTTTAACTTAAACCAAAGAGAAGCCACAATGGAAAATTTTAAATTTGACCAAAATGATGCATCTTTTACCTTTTATTAAAATTGAATTTAGGAATGAAGGCAATGGGAGAGGGTGGTGTGGTTTAGAGGGGATAATTCATTCAAAGGAATCTCTTAGACCTCCAAGTAAGCACAGAATGAAATCTGAATACTGTTCTCTATATCAGGAGAGGTCATTGGGACTTATTAAAGATTCTTTTTTTGGAAGCATATACAGAATGTCTTTCTATTCCTTTTTAGGCCATTTTTTATTAGATTCAATCTGTTAAAGAATCACAAAGTGAAAATAGAACTTTCAGAAAAATAGGCAAAAATACATATACATTAGAATGTATAAAAGTCTAAGATTTTAGTTCTATAAATTGCAGAAGCAGTGATATAAATATGAGTGTTTAGGGTATCAACACTTAACTCAAAGTTATTATACATGCCAGCATTGCATACATATCCCAAAGAGACATGTTTCACCTAAACTCTTTTCACATAATTCCAAAACATAAAATATAGAGTATATAATGGATTAATTTCTGCTAGTACCTTAACTGTTTTTGAGAAAAGGCAGTGCCAGGCAATTTCCAGACAACATTCAATGCTCTCCATACTTTGTATCATGGAATTCTGTCAAGCCAAGCAGAATGACAGATAAGGGATTCACTTTGAAGGACAAGCCAGCCATCTCCAGGTAGGTGAGTGGCCTGTGCGGTAGTCTAGAAGTTTGCCTACTAAAGCCTCTACCTGCATAGTGATCCACTTATCCCATTAGTTTTGCTATATATTGGTTATGAGTGTCCAGAACACCAATAAAGATAGATAAGACTGACATAGAAATGGAGAGATAAACAAAGAAGTTGAAGCAGAATCCAGGGGCTAGGAAACCAGGTGTGAACCAGAGACACCAGACAGGACAGAGAACCTAGGTATGGGTAGATACAAATCAAACGAGTCACAGTAGCTACAAATATGCTTCTAAGGTTACCTTTAAGGTCAAGAAAAGCATTTTGGGTTTTGTGAGGTCTAAGTTTCCCAAGTTCAGACTGTTTTGTATTTTCTCTTTCTTCCTTAACGATAAGCACCCAAATTATCTCTCTCATCTTAGATACCAGAAAATCTTTGCTAATCCAGTACTTAACTCTCCAACTTTTGGTAGGACAAGATAACCAGTCTTCAGTCAACTGTGGCTATAGACCACTGATAGACTGTCAACTTGCACATGAAGATTAAGATTTACACAATGTTATCAAGTGAAATTTAGTGTTCATTTATGAATAATACAGTGCCGGAAGACAGCTAAATAAAGGTTCATGGTCCCTTACAATTTATAATTTTAACATGGAGAGTATACAGTCAAACAGCAGATCTTGCTACAGTCAATCAACTCAGTGTGGGTGCATATCCATTTTCATTTAAAAATTAACTTATGGCATCTTTGTTTATTCAGTTTAGAAAAGGAAAATTCATAAAATGAAGTCATAATAGGGCCCCCCAAATAGTGAATTTAAATAACAAGAATTTAATGTTGTTTAAATATTAAAGCATGTTTATATTATGGGGGAGCTTATGTTCTCTGGAAAGTAAGATCTAGCTGTCAATGTAGTTTTTGCAACACACTTGCATTCACAAAGTCAAGACAACAGAACTGCAAGAATTTCCAAGGTGTGTTTGGTTTGAATAAATGAGATGGACACATGGTTTCCAGTTTAATAAGGAATAGGGGCTGTCAAAGCTGTTGCAGAATCTCTGGGCAATGAACACATGTGTCACATAAACCCACTTCAGGTCTATTCCAGCTTTGGTACTAATGCTCGTCTCCTCCCCTGCATGAACCAGGTTAAGGGCACCTTAGGGGATTCTGGTGTTGGCAAGCAGAACATCAAATTCATCGCAAGATGAATTTGTTCAGTATCCCCTGGGCTATGAGCAATGTTTGGACTCATTCTCTTTAGGATTCTTTACCACCTGACCAACTTCCCTTCCCTTCCTCCCCAGAACCTATTTTGGGATTGAACTCAGAGGCACTCGACCACTGAGCCACATCCCCAGCCCTATTTTCTATTTTATTCAGAGACAGGGTCTCACTGAGTTGCTTGGCACTTCTCTTTTGTTGAGGCTGGCTTTGAACTTGCAATTCTCCTTTCTCAGCCTCCTGAGCTGCTAGGATTACAGGGCTGCACTGCTATGCCCAGTTACCTAGCACCATCTTGCTGAGGCCAAAAAACACTCTACTTAGCTCTTATCAGATGTTCTCTCCTTAGTGGCTGAACCTCATCCTTGTACTCCCAAGACCTAGCTGTATGTTTCCTGTCAATCTGGATTGGCAATCTGGAACTATCATCACACAGCCCTGACCTACTACCTTTGTCTGTAGTCATTGTAGCTTGGTCCATACTCCTTGGACCATACTAGGCTCTCTTGGAGAGGGATCAGTGCCAATTTGGGACATAATGTGTCACACTGTTAGGCACCTTGAGAACAAGCCCTATAGCCAGACAAATTACCATAGCTCAGGTCTTTTCCTGAATGTTCTTTACGTTCTCCATTAGCTTTACCTCCTGTAGTCAAAAGAAACATCAGAGCTGTATTTACTACAATAGAGCTCTCTAATTGGTTCCAGAAAATGGATTCAAATACATGCCTGTGACTTTGATCTCCCCAATCTCTAGTGGCTTGGCAGGGCCTGAGGGTGGGGGAGGGAGAAAAGAGCCCTGGGCTCACTACATTCATCCATTAGCAGAGGGTTCCCAACTTGGGCCATGTGAACATTATTAATGTCTGTATAACATGGAATAAGAAAAGGTTGGAAAGCTCTGCGTTAGAATTATGATACTACACAGGCAAGGCAAGACCAGTCAAATACATTTTTTTTTAAGGTGTGAAAGAAACGCTTACTTTCTGTATTTTCTTTAAACTAGATTTGATCAGACTCTAAATCCTGATACTATCAAATTTCAGGGAATTCATTCTGTTATTATTAGGGTCTTCTCTCTATTTCAGGGTTATACATAAAACCTGGGGTTCATACAGTGTAAACCATTGTGGTGTGTTATAAGAAAAAAGAGAACAGCAGTTGTTGGAGACATGTATGGACATTGGAACATTTCAACATTGCTGGTGACAAGTACAATGTTGCAGCCACTTTGGAAAATAGTTTGACAGTTCCTCCAAAGTGTTAAATATAAAGTTAGCACATGGCCCAGCAATTCCACTCCCAGGTTTTTACTCCAGGTGATAAAAAAAAAAAAAAAAAAAAGCCATACAAAATCTTTGACATAGGGCTGGGGATATAGCTCCGTTGGTAATGTGCTTGCATAAGGCGCTGGGTTCAATCCCCAGAACCACCAAAAAAAAAAAAAAAAAAAAGAAAAAATGTTAACAAAATCTTGGAAACAAGTGTTCATAGCAGCATTGTTTATGATACCCAAAAAG
Organism: Marmota marmota marmota; assembly: GCF_001458135.2. Taxonomy (NCBI): domain Eukaryota; kingdom Metazoa; phylum Chordata; class Mammalia; order Rodentia; family Sciuridae; genus Marmota; species Marmota marmota. The sequence continues at coordinate 26,376,654 of NW_026000241.1, forward strand.
TAGAAACAATCAAACGTCCATCAGTTGATCAACAGACAAAATATGGTTTATCCAAACTATAGAAAATTATTTGACCCTAAAGCATGAATGCAGTAGTGATGCATGCTGCAATGTAAACCTTGAAAACATTATGCTATAATTATGCCATTATGCTAGGAACCAGATATAAAAGGCCACTTAGTATAGGATTCCATTGATAGGAAATGTCCCACACAGGCAAATCTCCTTACAGAAAGTACATTTTGGTTCTCAGGGACTGGAAGGAGGAACAAACAGAGAGTGATTGCTAAAAGGTTTCTTTTTTGGAGTTATAAAAATATTCTGCAATTAGATAGTGACGATGGTGGTACAACTTTGTGAATATACAAAAAGCCACTGAATTGTATTTATCAAAAGCCACTAAATTGTATTTATTTATAATTTGAATCATATCTTAATAATTTAAAAATAAAAGTAGGTACATACATACATTCACACACTAACCAACCAACCAATCTCTGGGGATGGGCTTAGGTTCTGCTAATATGTGCCCAAGGACAGAAGCCAGATTGCCTTATGTCTGGCTGCCTTGGTCTCTAGGCATAGCGTCCAGCCTCCCACTGGGCACCATGCAGCCATTTCTCTTGGATGGGCTCCCATGTCCAGGGACTCAGTCAGGATTAGGCTGGGGTCCTCATCACTCACAGGCCCATGGAACTCTCATCCTTCACGCCTCTTCTGAAAACTTCCTTTCCTCCTCCTTCACCTCTTACGCATTCTCTTAAATTCTTTTTTTTTTTAAGAGAGAGAGAGAGAGAGAGAATTTCAATATTTATTTTTCAGTTTTTGGCAGACACAACATCTTTGTTTGTATGTGGTGCTGAGGATCGAACACGGGCCGCAAGCATGCCAGGCGAGCATGCTACTGCTTGAGCCACATCCCCAGCCCCAAATTCTTATATTCAGGATTTTTAATGTCTTTTTATAGCTTTTATCTCCTGGAAGGCATTGTTATAAACTTTCATCTGTTACTTAAAATATACTCATTTTTTTGGGGAAAAAAAAAAGAGTGACCAAGATATTCATATGCAGAAAACTAGGTCTGCAAAGAGACATGCATGCAAATCTGTACTAAGGAAAGTGGGAAGAGAATGATGTCAGTTTTCCATTTTTGATCCAATGAAGGCTCTGAAGAAAGGCTGGTGATACAGGAGGGGTGTTGACTTCCTGTCCTACACTTACAGAAGGGGACATGGACTTAGGTCTCTGTGGGACAGAAGCACCTGTGGCATATTGAATAATGGCTCCTCAAAGTGTCCCTGTCCTCCTAACTACTAGAATCTGACAATGTTACCTAAACTGGTAAAATGGACTTTGAGATGGGATTAGTTATGGTTTTGAAAGGAGGATCCTAGACTGAATTATCCAAGTAGCCCAGTGTAATCACAGGGGTCTTCATAAGGAGATGGAAAGGAGAGATTTAATTAAAGAAGAGATAATGAGGAGAGGGAAGCAGAATTGGGGGGATATGCTCTGAAGGTGGAACAGGGGGCCCAAAGCCAAGGACTACAGGCAGCCACTGGAAATTGGAAAGGTTAAGTAAACATTCTTCACAGAGTCTTCACAGAAGGACCAAATCCTGGAGACACATTAACTTTAGCCCAGTGAAAATGATTTTGGATTTCTGGCTTCCAGAGTTGTACAAAAATATATTTGTGTGATAATCCTTTGGTAATTTGTTATAGCAGCAATAAGAAACTGATACATTAGCCCCCTCTGAACCTTAAAGAACCCAATCAAAATATGAGCCACAAACAATGGCAAATCACACATCCTGGAGCCAGTAGCTAGTTTCTCCCAGATAATTTTTTTTTCTTTGCATAAGGGAAAAGCTAATATTGTGGTGTTAGGCTGTGAGGAAAAACTTGAAGATGTTCAACACCGGTAACTAAAATTGCTACAATGCTGAAAGAGAGGAAGCCAAATGATACCAGTTCTACACAGATATGAACTCCAGAAGCCAGGACTCAAGTAATGCCAAGAGCAAAGTCAAGAGGGTGGTATCTTTATTGGGAATGCACAACCGTTGTACAAATATTTATATTGTCTGACTCTTCTGTGCGTCTCGCATGCCACGTGGAAATTAACCAAGGTCATTTATATAATCTGTAGTGTGAGAGCTTCTCTGGAAATTGCCAAAATTGAGACATAAAATGTCAGGGTGGTTTAATCTGAATGTATATGATAGGGATTATAAGAAAACAAAAAACAGGGTTTGCATGTCTTTCTGAACTTTAGAGTCTGAAACAAAAGTAGCTAATTTGGTTCATGTTCTTCTTCTTATTTTTTAGCACCAGGGATTGAACCCAGAGGCACTTAACCACTGAGCCACATCCCCAGACCCTTTTATATTTTATTCTGAGAGAGAATCTTGCTAAATTGCCTAAGGCTTCACTCAATTGCTGAGGCTAGCTTTGAACTTGCAATCCTCCGGTCTCAGCCTCCTGAGCTGCTCGGATTCCAGGTGTGCCCCACCACACCTGGCTGTTATTTTATTTTATTTTACTTTTTTTGTGCTTAATTTTTTTTACTATCTTAATTTGTCTCAAGAGACTTAGTGGTAGGAGAAAAAGTGTGATGATCTCCCCCAAATAAAGATAAAAATGTGTTTGAATTATCTCCTCTTAACTCCTTGTAGGGAGGAGCCTGGATAATGCCAAGAAGAGAAAGGAAAGTTGTAACTTTATTCAAACCATGAAATTTGATCTCCCACCTTTAGAAAAGACTTGTTTTCTTTTTAGGCTATCCCAGTGCTTTCCTCTCCCTAAGGTTGTCAATTTTGTTGTGTGGTCTCCATCTCATCATCGGAACCATCCACCTGCCCCAGGCCCCACCTTGCTCCAACCTCCCCCTTTCTCAAAAAGACCCTTAATTTAATGAGTGGCGGGAGAATAAATCTGGATCCTTTTTGCTCACCTCCACATGCAAAATGGATCAAATGTAAAACCAACATAAGAAATCCAGCAGAATGCACTTCTAGGTGGCCCTTTCCTTCCAAGCCACCACAGTAAGAGGCTCACTAATTTGTTCAGATTATGACACTAATTCTCAGGATATTTTTAGAATATTTTTGTGAGGGGATGGGGGTGGAAGGGAGAAGAAATACCACTGGAGTCAATTTGGGAGAGACACTGCTAGATTCTCACCAATCCCATCTCCCTTTCCTGCCAGTCATCATACAGCTGAACCGTATTTCTTAACTTCCCATGCAACTGGGTGGGGACCTAAGACAGAGTTCAGGCTGGTGGAAGGTGGTGGCTCTGATCAGTGCCACTGGGTCCCACAGATGAGTCCCAAGGAATCCTTCAGGCTGCTTTCCTTGCATCACTCATGGGACACGGAAAGTCCAGGACAGAATCTGAAGGAGCCTAGACGTGGAAGGAGCCTGGTCCTTGACTGGTTGTATGAAGTGAAGCCTTCCTACTGACCAGCATTGGACTGTGACCTCAGTGAGAAATAAACCTATACTATGTTAAGCCACTGAACTCAGGGCTGTTTGTTATAATGAAACTACTAACACCATTGATTATAACAAAAAAAAAAATCATGACTTTATATTTACACATCAATTTTTGATCCCAAATCTTCTCTGCTCCTACTGACAAAAGTTTTTTTCTGAAATGCTTTTTTTTTTTTTTTTTTTAAGGAAAATCTGTCTCAGGGATGAAGAACTGCCACCTTACCAAATAAACTATGCTTGCTACAAAGGCAATTCAAAAGAGTAGTAGCTCCAAAGACAGTGTGATCATTAATGGCACCACTGAAACAGTTCAATAGCTTCTCCAAGAACGATCTTTTGAGACCCATCGCATTCCCATCTGAATTCATAGGAAAGTGAAATTAGTGAAGGCCTGGACACATCTGGCCATAAATTTCCTAAATAACCAACTGCTTTAATTGTCTTTCAGGAAAAGCCTCCAGAGTCAACTCAACCACAGTTTGAGATGGGCATTTCAAGAATGGACATGCACAGAATAAGCCACCTTGTCTGATCAACGAACTTCTCACGTCACAAGCTCAAAAATCTCTTTCACAGATCATGGTGACTGTCCTCACACTCACCAACCAGCACCACGCCCCACCCCCCCAAAAAAAAAGAAAGAAAGAAAATGCCACCTGTCAAGAGGCATGATGCTCTATGCCCTTCTAAGGACTGGAAAATTCCCCCATCTGATCATTCATCAACAAGTTTCTCCCTTTTCCCCTTCTACAAATTTCCCAATACCAGCTAATTTTGGAGTCACATTTGAGACTTTTCCCCCACAGCTCCTGGCCTCCTAGCAGATCAACTGTCCTTGCAATAAAGTTCTTTCTTTTTGCAAAACCTGATGGCCATGTGCCTGGGGCAATGAGTCCTTGCTCAGCATCAAGCCTTTCTAAGGAATTGTTACAGTAAGTACTTCAGCCATGGAGTTACTGTATCTTTAAATGTTCACCATTTAAATAATCACACTATTATAATAATGGGTTTGGTTTTTATATGGCATGAGGCAGTGATGTGATCTCCCAATTATAGCAGCTCCAGCCCCAGGATAAAGACAGGGGAAGGGATGTTTATAAGGACATACACCAACATTATTTGAAACTTTGGCTGGTCAGGCATGGGTGGTAGTTTCTTAGTTGTTTATATGTTTGAGCAGGAAGTTATATTGAAAGCATTTAACTTCAGTTGTGCAAGTATCAAATTAGGGATAAAATGTTATTTATTTAACTGTTACTTTTTCTTTTTTTCCAAAGTCAAGTTATTTGGAAAAGTTTCCACATCTTGGAAAAGTTATTAATTCAGAATGTGTCGAATTATAGACATCTGGATCAAAACAATAGCCTGCTTCATCAGTTTTGGTGTGTTGGGTTAAAATTCATAGGCACATTGCTTTGTGAGTTCACACCTTACAAATACAGGTAACTCTTCTTCAAGGAACTGAGCCACATCAGTAAAGTAACTCTCAGAGGCAAAGGGTGAAGTCCCGATTTCATTGACTTTCAGTTTCCCAATTTAAAAAATGAGAACAACAGTACCCAACTTGGGATGAAGATCAAATGAGTTAGTGTATGTACTTGCAGCTGTGCCTCGAATCTAGGATGCACCAGTCATTCTTAATATCTTAAAATGCTTGATAGTTTCAAGTATAGTTCATTGATTCAACCAGTTCACATTCACCCGTACCTAGAAACATATTTATTTTTTAAAAATACTCATGTTTCCTATATTGTGTCTCATGTATATTTACAGACAGACACATATACACGCATAGATTCTTTTCAAAGTTCCAATTTCTTGACTTCAAAATCAATTTAGGAAATTTCTTAAGAAAATGACAAATGTATGAAAATGATCCTTATTTCCCCTGAGGTTTTACAAGTGTTTACTGTGATCTCCAGTCAGACCTGGCTCTGGCATTCCAGCTGTCCAGCTAGCCAGGAGCTTCATTGAAAGGCCTGCCACATTCTTAACTATTGTGTCACTGCAGCAATCTGCAAGAGACAGCACCTCTTCTAGCCCTGTTCTAGTTATCACTCAGCCTGTTTGTCTATTGCTTAAACTGCATTTCCAGGAGGAAAAAAAATTACCCTAAAAATTCCCCAGGGCCAAAACAGAGCCTTGGGCATCTTATGCTAAGAAAAAGACTAAAAAAATACTGGCCGAGGCATTTTTCAAATCTGTTGTAGGGTTGAGAGCATCTCCATTTAGAGTCTGCATTCTTTTTTTTTTTTTTTTAAACTATTTAGTTCTGTCTTTGTGGGCAAGCACTTTAAAAATTAAGAAAAAAATCTGAGTGAAAACTTCAATAGTTTCCCCCCTCCCCAATTGGTACAAGAATCTGTGTGATTAGAGTCACTTAAAACTAAGAAAATTAATAGCCAGAAAGCTCTCACTGGTGATGTGAATGAATGGCCACATTTGCATGACATTTTACTGCATCCACTCAAACAGATGGGATTCCAGGGCTAACTGGCCTCTGTTGAGATGAATGAGATTCCACAACTATTAGCACATTGGCATAAAAATGGGCTGGATTCGGTTGCAGGGGTATTCTTACAGAAACAAAGAAGATCACAAAGCTATCCTGTCCCCAGTGTCTATCAATGCAGACCCATTTGTTATTGAATCCCATTCATTCCTGTTACAGCTACATTCAATATCAGATGACACTCCACAGGCACCTCATGGAAATCCTGAGGATTTGATCATCTATTAACTACTATTGATGCTGATGTGGCTGATTTGGCTACAGAAGACCAAATAGCACTCTCACAACTGGTGATACAAGTCAAAAAAAAAAAAAAAAAAAAAAGTGTCAGAAATCAAACAGGCTGAGAAAAAAAGTGGACTCACCCATAAGCAAATGGAGTGAGGCCTCCTGTGTTGGCAAAGGTCACCCAAGACATTGAAATTCAATGAAGGGGGTTTTAAGTTAAGGAAAACAGGCAAGCACCAGGGAACCTATCATGTAAAAAGGCTGGGGATCAATGCCCCCTTGCCTATAGAAAGGCACCAGCATGGGGTATGCTTTGCAGATGGGCTGGGGTAGCAGACAGGCTGCAGAGCACATCTGGCACACAGGTGCATGGCCTGGCATTCCTAAACCAGTCATCAACAGTCATGTGGAAAGAGTCCTATTGCTGTTTTGAGTGGAGAGCAAAAGGAATTATAGTTTAGAGATCATAATGATTTTTTTCCCCCCTCTTTTAAAGAAGTATGCAGGTTGCAGCCAAAACATTCCTCCTCCAGCAGATTATATTTTTAATCCACCTACTTAATTAACTAGCTCTTCAGTGGATCAAATGATATTAGTGAGTTAGAGTAATATTGCCACTGGAGCAGCCATTTAATTCTGGCAACTCTAAAGCAAATTATTTCATAAATGGAGAGTTTATTCAATTCAGTCCAGTTCCAATTCAATTCTGAGCCCCTTCTATGACCAAAGCACTGAGAGAGACCCATGGGGAAACAAAGCAAGGGAGAAATAAACCTTGCCCACCACCTAACAAGGGAAGGGTAACCTCTTTACAAACTACAGCAATGCAAATAAAGAATGTGTGCAGGGGCGGGGGTGGTGGGAGAGAGTAGTCAAAGAAGGAAGGGATCTCATTTCCCTCCCTGTAGGAAGGCAGAAAAGACTTGATGGAACAGAAAGCATGGAAGATGAATATTGAAAGTTACTGAAGAAAGAATTGAGCATATTAGGGGAGTCAGATTAGAGGAGTGGCAAACGTCCATTGTGGGTAGAATCTAATACAAAAAGAGAATAGAGAAAATATTTGAAACTAGAAAATAGCAATTAGAATAAATAATGGGGGATAGGTATAAGGATATTGTAATTTAACAAGTGATGGAATGAGCTGGACAAGTTTCCAGAATGTTTGCAATGTTTTATGTCTTACGTTGGATATTGGGATACAAAAACGAAAGACGTGCTCAAACCATCCACTCCCTCCCATGTTATCTTACAGCCTAATGGGAGGAAAAAAACTCCTTAGGTTTGCTCCAGGCTCTCATGGGAGGTAGGTGCTCATTATGAAAACACAGAGGGTGAGCGTCTAAGCTAAGAAAGGGCCGGCCGGTAGGTGACAGCTGAACTGGGGCAGGGTCTTCTACAAAGAAAGTGGAAAATGCAAAGCATCAGGCTGAGAGTAGTAAGAGGTGAGGCCAGAAGGGAAGGAACTAGATGGAGGACCCTGCACACATTATTATGAAGAATGGACCGTTGGGGCTGGGGATGTGGCTCAAGCGGTAGCACGCTCACCTGGCATACGTGTGGCCCAGGTTCGATCCTCAGCACCACATACAAACAAAGATGTTGTGTCTGCCGAAAACTAAAAAATAAATATTAAAATTCTCTCTAAAAAAAAAAAAGAATGGACCCGTTGTCCTACATGTGCCCACGGTGAGAGATGAGCAGCAGGAGAGTGACACTGTAAGATTTGCACATCACAAGAGCCATTTTAGCAGTTATGTGAGTAGATTGCTGGCAAAGCTTAGAGGCTGGACAACCAGACAGTGGTTCCTCTGAGGGCCTGAAACTTTGGTTTATGGCCATGATGAATCAAAGGTGATATATATATATATATATATATATATATATATATATATATATATATATAGTAAAGAATGATAAAGNATATAACCTTTGACTACACACACACACACACACACACACATGCACGTATGCACGTATGTGTATATTTTTATTTTTTTTTGGTACTGGGATTGAACTCAGGGACACTCAACCACCAAGCCATATCACCAGCCCTATTTACATTTTTTTTTTAGAGATAGCATTTCACTGAGTTACTGAGCGCCTCACTTTTGCTTAGGTTTTTAGAAACTAAGCAAGTAATGATAACCTTCATCAACAGGGAGCAACAGAGAAGGATAAATGCAGTTGTTTATTTTATTTTTTTTAATAATTAAGTTTTTTAGTTGTCAATGGACCTTTTATTTTCTTTCTTTATTTATATGTAGTGCTGAGAATTGAACTCAGTGCCTCATATATGCCAGGCAAGCACTGTACCACTGAGCCATAATCCCCAGCCCCATGAATGCAGTTTTGAATGAGTTGATTTGAAATGCCTGTGGAGTATAGTAGCAGAAATGTTCATTAGTGAAAGTTGATAGTAAAGCAAGACAAAATCCTTATTAAAAAAAAAGGAAAAAACAAAACAAAAAACAAACCAATAAGGTATCTCTAATTACGTACCCCAACATAGCTGGCTCCTTAAAAAATCAGTGTGATCACAGAGGAGAATAATTTAGAATGAACATAATACAAGTTAAAAGCTTACAAGGATGAAGTTCAAATACAAAAGACTTTAATGCCTAGTGAATTCTCTGCACTCTTTCAGGTACCTGCATACTGACAATGGTCTCTAGAGGGTTCAGTAAATGTCAACAAGGTCTGATCTCTGATTTGCCTGGATCTTTTATTTAATAAGCACTTAGTAAGTAATTGCTAAATACAATGCAATATATTGGGAAAGGTGAGGAATATGGACATGGACAAGCCCTTGTTCCTAACAGCAATACATCATCTACTGTAGATGATGAATGATCATAACACACAATAAAATCTGGTTGGAGATGAGAAATGAGCCAAATGCTCAATTTCAGAGCAAGGTGCATCTGAGACAAAATCAGAGTAAATTGGATGATGCTGAGCTGGTCCTTATTTGAATTTTGACTTTTTTTCATTGTGGAGGCTTTTTCATTAATTTTGATTTAAAATTTCACATCAAAATAATATTTTTAGCTGGGTACAGTGATGGTGTACACCTGTAATCCTAGGGAGGCTGGGACAGGAGGATTGAAAGTTCAAAGCCAGCCTCAGCAACTTAGCGAGGCCCTAAGCAACTTAGTGAGATCCTGTAAATAAATAAATAAATAAGTTTAGAATTTTGATTGGAATTGCATTAAACCTGTATAGTGCTTTTGGTAGTATGGTCATTTTGACAATATTAATTTTGCGTATCCAAGAACAAGGTAGATCTTTCCATCTTCTAAGGTCTTCTTTAATTTCTTTATCATTCTGTAGTTTTCATTGAGAGGTCTTTCACCTCTTTCATTAAGTTGATTCCCAAGTTTTTTTTTTTTTTTGATGCTATTGTAAATGGGGTAGTTTTTCACGTTCCCTTTCAGAGGATTTGTCACTGATATACAGAAATGCCTTTAATTTCTAGGTGTTGATTGTGTATCCTGCTATTTTGCTGAATTCATTAACTAGAAGTTTTCTGGTGAAATTTTTTGGGTCTTCTAGTTATAGAATCATATCATTGGCAAAGAGTGCTAATTTCAGTTCTTCTTTACCTATCCATATCCCTTTAATTTCTTTTGTCTGTCTAATTGCTCTGGCCAGTGTTTCAAGAACTATGTTAAATAGAAGTGGTAAAAAAAGGGGCATCCCTGTCTTGTTCCAATTTTTTTGAGGAAATGCTTTCAATTTTTCTTCATTTAGAATGATGTTGGCCTGGGCTTAGCATAAAGAGCTTTTACAATGTTGAGATATGTTCCTGTTATCACTAGTTTTTCTAGTGTTTTGAACATGAAAGGGTGCTGTATTTTGTTGAATGTTTTTTCTGCATTTATTGAGATGATCATATCATTCTTATCTTTAAGTCAATTGATGTGATGAATTACATTTATTGATTTCCATATGTTGAACCAACTTGCATCCCTGGAATGAACCCCACTGATCATGGTAATCCCAATGACATTCCTCATAGAAATAGAAAAAGCAATCATAAAATTCATCTGGAAAAATAAGAGACCCAGAATAGCTAAAGCAACCCTTAGCAAGAATAGTGAAGCAAGTGGCATCACTACACCAAATCTTAAACTATACTACAGAGAAATAGTAATAAAAACAGCATGGTATTGGCACCAAAATAGACTTATAGACCAATGACACAGAATAGAGGACAGAGAAACTAACCCACATAATTAGTCATCTTATATTTGACAAAGGCACCAAAAATGTACATTGAGAAAAAAAATAGCCTCTTCAACAAATGGTGCTGGGAAAATTGAAAATCCATATGCAACAAAATGAAATTATATCCCTATCTCTCATTATGCATAAAACTCAACTCAAAGTGGATCAAGGACCTAGGAATTAAACCAGAGACACTGCGTCTATTAGAAGAAAAAGGAGGCCCAAATCTCCATCATGTCAGATTAGGCCCCAACTTCCTTAATAAGACCCCTATAGCACAAGAATTAATATCAAGAATCAATAAATGGGATCGATTCAAACTAAAAAGCTTTTCAGCAAAACAAACAATCAGTGAGGTGAATAGAGAACTTACTAATTGGGAACAAATTTTTACCACACACACACATCAGATAGAGCACTAATCTCTAGAATATATAAAAAACTCAAAAATCTTAACACACCAATCAAATAACCAAATCAATAAATTGCCTAAGGAACTGAACAGACACTTCTCAGAAGATGATATACAATCAATCAACAATATATGAAAAAATGTTCAACATCTCTGGCAATCAGAAAAATGCAAATTAAAACTACTCTAAAATTTCATCTCACTCCAGTCAGAGTGGCAGCTATTAAGAATACAAACAACAATAAGTGTTGGCAAGTATGTAGGGGAAAAGGCACACTCCTACATTGCTGGTGGGACTGCAAATTGGTGTAGCCAATATGGAAAGCAGTATTAAGAATCCTTGGAAAACTGGGGGTGGAATCATCATTTGACCCAGCTATCCCACTCCCTGGTCTATACCCAAAGGACTTAAAAACAGCATACTACAGGGACACAGCCACATCAATGTTTATAGCAGCAAAATTCACAATAGCTAAACTGTGGAGCTAACCTAGATGCCCTTCAGTGGATGAATGGGTAAAGAAAATGTGCTATATATACATAGTGGAATATTAGTTGGCATTAAAAGAGAATAAAATCATGGCATTTTTCGGGTAAATGTATGGAGCTGGAGAATAAAACGCTAAGGGAAATTAGCCAATCCCCAAAAACCAAATGCCGAATGATTTCTTCGATTTAAGGATGCTGATTCATAACATGCTGCAGGGGATAGGGGGACATTGGTAGGATTAAATGAACTCTAGATAGGGCAAAGGGGAAAAGGGGCTGAAGGGGAAGGAAGGAGGCATGGGGGTAAAAAAGATGGTGGAAAGAAAATCATTACCCTAAGTACATGTATGAAGATATGAAGGATTTGACTCTACTTTGTGTACAGAGGTAAGAATAATTGTTCTCTATATGTGTACTATGAATTGTAATGCATTCTGTTATTATGTATACCAAATTAAAATTTAATAAAAAAAGAAAAAAATAAGGTTTGGGGATGTGGTTCAGTGGTTAAACACCCCTGGTTCAGACCCTAAATAAATAAATAAATAAACAAATAAATAATATTTTCATTCCTGAGTATACTGATACCCCTTTATATTTTGTTTCTGGGATAAGTGTCTTACTTTCATCATCCTAATCCTGGCTCAGAAAAGATTATCTGTGATTAGGATGAGGCCCTCAAACAGCCAGGGGATATCAAGGCAAAATCATGACTTTCCCCTAAATTACTCTAATTTCAGAATTATTCTAAGACCCTGAGGTAAGAATAGCTGCTGCCCCACAGTGATTTAAACAAGAACCAATTATATGATCTGACATTTTCTTTTGGAGAAATCATCTATGATGAATTATCAGGAGGAAGATGATAGAAAGAATTCTGATATTACTGATGGGCCTTGATTTTATATTTTGTTCTTCTAAGGGTAATTTTCAAATCAACATAGGTACATATGTTGATTTTCTTTAAGACTATTCCTTCCCTCCATCCTCCAACAGGTCTATGCATTTCAGAACCCTATAAAAATATTTTGAGCAAAGAAATTAGAGTTTGCTGCCTATGGTCCTGAGCACCAGAATTCATTGTAGCACACATATGGCCGTCCCCAGGCTTGGGCCTGGACCATTTGGACATTTACCTGAATGTTGAGAAATTGAAGATACTTAACAACTGTAGTAACTTTATCAGAACAAATCAGAAGTTATCATATTGCTTAATTATTACTGTTTTATAGTAGTCTAATAGCTACACATATTCAAGGCCCACCATTTCAATCCTAATGTCTCTGCATTGCAACCTCGTGGTCTTTGGTAGTAGCAGCTGTAAAAAACAGACTGGAGTTCAGGGAGCTTTATTACTCAATGAAAAGAAACTATCTGTGCATATTCTTAAGTAAGGATGAAATTTTGAGCCACGTTTGGCAGACACATATTAGTGATATTTGGTGATTAAGAATCTTTAGGAATTACTTGTTAAGGACTTAACAATGATGTCAATGTTTATAGCAGCTCAATTCACACAGCTAAACTATGAAACCAACCTAGGTGTCCTTCAATGGATGAACGGATAAAGAAAATGTGGTATATATATTCAATGGAATATTATTTCATTCTTCTTTAAAGAAGAATGAAATTATAGCATTTGCCAGTAAATGGATGGAGTTAAAGAATATCATGCTAAGCAAAATAAGTCAATCCCCCAAAACCAAATGCTGAATGTTTTCTCTGATATGCGGATGCTGATTCACAATAAGCAGGGTGGGGGTGGGGGACATGGGGGGGATAAGGGAAGAATAGGGTTACCTTAGATTAGATGGAGGGGAGTGAGGGGAGGGAAGGTGAGGGGATATGGGGATAGGAAGTAGAATGAAACAGACATTATTACCTTATGTATCTATATGACTGCATGACAGATGTTATTCTACAACATGTTCCATCAGAAAAATGAGAAATTATACCCCACCTATGTATGATATCTCAAAGTGCATACATGCATTCTACTGTCATAAAATAAATAAATAAAGAGTCTTGGAATGATGAGCACCAGAGGAAACACATCTTTGTGTGCCTGTGTCCTGTGGATGTGTACATAATTGCTACACTCTTGTTTCCTAGGGAGGAACCAGAGTCTAGGACACTTCTTCACCGAAAACATACACAGCCACACAACACCAATCTCGACTCTGCCACTCAGTTGGTTTGGATTATGAATGTTGGGAAAGGGATGAAGAAATTCCATGAAAGGAATAAAGGCACTTATCCAGAGATGCAAAATTCTTCCATAGTGTCCTCCTGCAATTTGAATCTCACTCATCCTCTCCCCTCCCTTTGCCATGGGTCCACCCAAAATAACGTGTAGAGAAAGCTATCTCGCACCACAGCCCACATACTTTTAGACGATTTGGATTTTCTTGGGAAGCACTGTCTGGTAGAGACCCCACATGACTCTTCAGTTTATGAATTCTGGTGAGCCCATAAGTCAAAGAATTATGCTCTAAGTAATATTTTAAATGATTTTTAATACGCTTCCATAAAAGGTCAGCTGCCAACAGTCACATAGCTGGACTCTAAGGTATAGAGACTGTGGAGTCTTTGAAAATATCCAGTGAATTTAATATACCAGACCTTGGTATTTCTTACTATGTGTGTATGTTTATAAATATATACAACATAGAAGATAATATTGTATATATACACACATACTATACATACACATAGAGGGTTTTATGGAATAGAGGATTCATATCCTTCCCTAGTTGAAGTATTTAATGATATCTAATAAATTATACTTTTCTTTTCACCTTAAGTTCAATATAAATAAAAAAAAAAAAAGGCAATGGTCATTTCTCCTCAGTTGTTTTATCTTTACAATAAAACAAAACTTCCTTGGACCTGACCAGAACTGAAAGGTACCAATTACTCATCTACTTTATAACATACTAGTTTCCACCAACTTCAAAGCAAGTTAATCAGGCTTTCTCTGGGAAAGGCTAAAATCTTCAGCTAACTCTTCCTAAAAAGACAAGTGAGTTGAAAGCACAGCAATTTGAAATCATAGAAAAAAAACAAGAACCAACTCTCCCAACACATACACACACACACACACACACACACACATATCTAGAGAGTGTTTAAACTATTTCACTTTATAAACTTCAACGGGGATATGATTTCTGGTGCTCTGGCTTATAGAATCACTTGGGAATGAATAATTCATAGGCATTTTACCAAGCCTCCAGTGTAAATCAGTCAAATATAGTAACATGATATTCATGCTGAATTTTTAAGTACTTAAAACATTTAGATGGAAACTTTTTCTTTTTTAACAGAGTGAGGAAGAATGTCATTTTCCCTCTGCTCACGTTGCCCAGACATACTTTCATGACATACTTAAAAAAAAATCTATAAAGAGGGATTTAATTAAACAATAAACCAGTTAATGGTAGAAGAAGTAAAGAAAAGCAACAATGACGAGAAAACTTTCTCAGTGTTATGTTTTCTTTATTAACATACTGATGTGAAACTAAACAGAAAAAGCAATCTAATAACAAACATTCCTTTGAGACATGTTCAGGGAGCAAAAGGACATCCACTTATTGTTCCGCCCATCCGATTGGTCCATATATGGCAATAAAGGTACAATGGACGGAAACAGGAAACAGACTGGCACATCTGTAGTATCTTATTAGCAGCTAATGGATATCTGAGAAGAACACGCATATAATGCTGAATCGTCTGTACCAATCTCCTAAGCAATTACTCTTAATTAGTGGGTTCTGTTTATAGATTCAACTTAGTGTACCCTTATGTATCAAAGAGATGAAGGCAGATGGAGAGGAAGAAATGACTCCCTTAAAGGAAAAGTATGGCAAGATGTTGGAGGATTTCTTTTGGGTGGAGTGAAACTTAATTTCTCTCCCTGCCCTGGCAGAAGCAGGCTTCCTCTTTTTGTGAATGATTCAAGAAGAGGTAAGACACATTTACCAAGGCAGGCTGCGAGAAAAAGTGCTCCTGTCATTTGCCTCAGAAAAATGCGAAGAAAATCAGTGCATGCAAATAATGGTGCAGGACAAAAATACTCCCTCATACTGTAACTCTGAACACTTCCAGAAGGCTCCATCCTCCCCCTCCTCCAACCAAATGCAGTGCTTTAATTCAGAGATGCCGCACCTGCATTTAGCGTCTGCCAAATTGGAAGCCAAGGGGCAAAATGGGCGGTGTGACCAGCTGTATCTCCATAAAAGAGAGAACACAAAATGGGTTTTCCAGGCCAATATAGTCAAAGGGGATCTGAATATATACATAGAGCCATGGAGCCAATTGCCCACTTCTGAAAATGGGAAAATACTGTGTAGCTCCGCTCCACCCCTACCCAGCACTACACAGAACTGCCTTAGGAACAAAATGGAGAAATTCCTGTTGGGTCATAGATACTCCATTTGTGCATGATTTGTTCCCATATAAACAGCTGTCTGGGTACTGGTACTGCCTCTCATGTTTCTAAAAGAACAACAAGGCTGGATTCTTTAAGCCTGTCTGATCATTTTGACAATAAACTGTCCCACTCCCTCCGAAGTCAGAGGAGCTCTTTCCTGGCCTCTTGGAATTCTGTTTAGGAAGATCACGGTGAATACACAACCAGTAAACTAATATACAACCTGTGATTGTTCTCTTGGATGATGGTACTCTATGAATAAAAAAAAAAAAAAACTGGATTTTTTTTGGTGGAGGGAAGGTAAAAGAAAATACTTGTTATTTCTCCATATTTTCCACAAGCAAGAATTGAATGATATCTTTAGGATCCATCATTCAGAAGGTTCAAGACTCTATGTAATATCCTTTTCCTATCAAAATCAACCAAAGAATTCACCTTTTCTGATGGCATGAGTGTCCAGAGACAAGACTGAGGTGTGTCAGCCAGATGTGGAGGCTGTAGGAGCTGGTGACATGCTTGGCCTCTCCTGGGAACCCTGGCCCTTCTGGTAACCAGTTCTAGAGTTGTCCCTTTGCTTATCAGATGAACCAGTCTCCATCAAACACTTGCTCACATTCATCATATGTTTGAGTTTCCATCAAGTTTAAAATGTAAGATTTTCTACAAAATGTTCCACTGCTTATGCAGATGGGCAAAGGTGTTAAAATGCAGTTTATAAACATTTTTTTCCTGACTTCATCTTCTGAGAAATATGACAAGAGTTTGAGCCAAAGAATGACACACACAGAAAGAGTTTCTAATTCATACACAGAGAAACTGTCTGAGCTGTGGGAGGCAAGTGAGAGACAGAAACCACTCAGACACTAGAGGGTGATTCTATCTTGCCCCTGACTGAGTTTGTATCCCAGCATCACTGTGCAACTGGGAACCTGAATGTGGCATATCCTATAAGCCTCTCTCCCCATGGAGCTCTAAGTATGTATGAACATTGTACATAATGGCTCACGGAAGAAACTGTCTATGATCACATTTTTCTGGCAAAACTGTGGTTGGCATATGTGTTCTTGATTATATACCATATATTATTCTATAGGTTATTCAATTATATATATATATATATATATATATATACACACACACACACACACACACATAATTATACATGTAATTATATAGGATCCATATATAATATACATACACACACATACATATTATATGTTACTGCACAGGAATAAAGATGGCAAGACACACATAAATGGCTCGCTTTAGAAGCTATCTCCTTTTGTAGGTAATGTTGAGAACATTTGTCAAGTAGAATCTTTCATCTCAAACTTTAGAATCCATTCCTGTGGAAGATTCATCAGAATATCGTACCGTACATGTTCCAAGAGTACATGATCCTTCCTCTCCCCTGCCTCCAACTCTACTCCCTTCTCTCACCAAAATGTATACAGTTGGTAATTCATTTCTCTTCCCTGCTCAAGAGTGTTATTTCTGGAAGAAGTTCAGAGAGCGGCAATGGGATGGCCGTGTCACTAGATGGTTTCCAGGTATCTCCTTAGCAGGTTAGGGTAAAACTCATTCTTCACTTACCATGTGTCTTTCTCCTGTTCAGAGTAAGGACAGGCCAGACACAAGGAGGAATGTTTGGTGGAAGCACAGAGGAAGGAGATAAAGTGGGAAAAGATAGAGGAAGGAAGAAGCCACTCACAGCCCCTCTGGGAGGGTAAGCTGTGCAAGGCCAGACACAAAGCTGCAGCTTTGTAAGGGGTAAAGAAATATCTGGCAACTGCTTATGGCATAGAAGGCTCCGCAAAATACATCTTTCACATAGAGACGTTTTCCAGCCTTTTCATAATGCTGAGAGTCAATGCATTATCAACCCTATTTTACATTTAAGGAAACTGATGCAGACAGAAATCAGACAATACGTTCAAGAGTATAAAAAATAGAAGATTTTAAAGCAGGGTCGGTACCTATATTTTCCATGCTACATGCTCCCATTCAAGAACAGCCATAATGATGACTTGGTAATTAGTGACCAGCTCAATAATATTATGGCCCCTATAAGTGAATTAAAAGATCCATTTCAGAAAGCTATAAAGTCTTGAAAGAGCCATCTCTCAACTGATTCAATGGGGTCCACCAACCCAATGATTTTGTAACATATCAAGGTTACAATTTATAACAATATTCAAATATTTTTTGTAAAATAGCTCCCACATTCGTTGGCTCATATATATTCTTTTAAAATTTCTGCGCATTATTAGTTGAAGAAAGCCTGTCTATGGTGAGTAACTTTTTAGACCCGACAGCAAAGTACCCTTCTGGCTGGCTCATTCAGAAGGCTTATCTCAGGATATTAGGGTGTTAAATTCTCTTAACCATTGCACCTTCTGTAAGATAGAAAGATGTAGTTTAAGTATCCTAGTTAGGAATTTCTTTTGGCAGTAAGTAATAGTATTTCTGAGTGGTTTGAGCAGCAGAAATGTTAAGAAGAGCAGCCTGTTGACCAGGCCAACCAGAAAAGGACCAGAGAGTACTTTCCTACCTTCATTAACACATTAAATTTTGCTGCAGGGTCACAGATGGTAACTATATCCAATGTGGGAAGAAAGGGGAGAGGTGATAAAAGGGTATGCATATATAATCAAAGCTTTCTCAATAGGTCTCTGAAGATTTCAGCTTATGTCTTGTCAGAACTGAGTCTCAGGGTCAGCTGTCACTACAGGGGATACTGGGGAAATGAGTACCTTTTCCAGTCTCTTCAGCGGTGACAGGAAAGAATGCCCGGGTATACCTCATACCACCTTACTATGACTAATAAACAGATGTCAGTTCTTGCATGATTTCTGTTATTCTTCCATACCCATAAAACAATGGCTCACCATCCTGGACCCAAAACATCTTGGTTCGTACAGTAACCATTTCCTTTCATTTAAAACTTGGGTTCTTATGCTGAAAATGGAAGCATAATACTTCAACTCAGTCACCCAGGAAAACCTGTGTCACCTGGTGACCACTTCTAATGGGAAGCATAATTCAAAGTTTCTGGTCTGGAAGTAAGACCCTTATCCAGTAAGGCAGCTCCACCAACATGTGGCCATGGCACATTCTAGAAGAATGGGCTGCTCTGCCATGGATAAACTTATAGGGTGGAAGGAAGTTTTAGTGTTGGAAAGAACATGCAGAAAGAGTTAGATTTAATAGAGTGTATAAGGAAGGGAGAACAAGATCCCAAATTTGCTTCAAAGACAAGAATCATGTAGCATACCTAAGATAGAGATTCCTGGGTTTGAGACCAGGATTAAATCAGAATATGAAAATCTGTTTTTATTTTTATTTTTTTTAACCAGATGCCTCACCATCAGGTGAGGTTGGAAACGTGATGCTGAGGTTCTTAAGCCTGGATACTCCTTAGAATGATCTGGAGAGCTTCTGTAAAGAACTAACCACTAGAGCCCCATCCACAACCCAAATATCGGAGCACGGAGTGTGGTTGTATTGTTCAAAATATTGCTGGCAAGTCCACTGTGCAGGGTGACAGCAGCAGCCGTCATCAAAGGCAGAGACTCTGGTATAGAAGGGGATCCATAAAGGGGCCAGATGCACACCACAGCTTGAACAAAGATCTGGGTAGCCAATGACCTATTTCCAGGGTTGGAGAATCATGGCTTATGGGCCACCTCCTTCACCCATGGAATTTTTTAAAATTTTTTTTTTTTGGTACCAGGGATTGAACCCAGGGGTGCTTAACCACCGAGCCACATCCCCAGCCCCTTTTTTACATTTTATTTAGAGACAGGGTCTCACCAAGTTGCTTAGGGCCTCACTAAGTTGCTGAGGCTGGCTTTGAACTTGGGATCCTCCTGCCTCAGCCTTCCGAGCTGCTGGGATTACAGATGTGCTGCGCCACCACACCCAGCAACCCATGTGTTTTTGTAAATAAAGTTTTATTGAAACATAGCCATGCCTTTATAAGTACACACATACATGTATTGTCTGTGACCTACTGACCACCTTACATTGACAAAACAATAGTTTCAGTAGAGATGATACGTGGCCCACATAGCTCAAAATGGTCACTATCTGGCTCATTACGAGAAAAGCTGACCAACTTCTGAACTAATTCAACATCTAGACCAGGAGTAGATACGTATAATAATTGCTATTATTACTTACGACACAGTTTTGAGTGCTTGGCATCTATTTAATCTTGAATCTTCATTATAAAAAGGAAATCAAATATCTGGGAGTTCAAAAAGCTGGCCTGAGGGGCTGAGGCTGTAGCTCAGTGGTAAAGTGCTTGCCTCCCATGTGTGAGGCACTGGATTAAATCCTCAGCACCACATAAAAGTAAAGATATTGTGGGTCCATCTACAACTAACACATATATAAATTTTTTTTTTTCTAAAAAAAACGAAAGAAAGAAACTGGCCTGAGTTTTCAGAGCTGGTCAGAGGCAAGGCCAGGATCTGATGCAGTCTGGCTGACTCCAGGACCTGTTATATAGCTTTGGCTTCATCAGCGGGTCTCTTTGGTGTGAATTTTTTTGACAAGGTGTAAGAAGTGTAATATCCTTCCAATTTGTAACTAGCGGTGAGTCAAGGGGACAGACAGATGTCTGAACAATCTGAGCTGCCACTTGTCCTCTCCCTTGTGCCTAATGTCCACTGGAACAATCAAACTGAAAAGGACTCATTCTTTTAGCAAGCTTGAAAAAAAAATGGCAAGTGCTGAACTGTACAATTTCTTTTACTTTTGTGAAATTTACAATGTTCAATATGACTAACTCTATAAGCTGGAGCACTAAGAATCACTCAAGGCTCCCAGACATTTGGCATTATGATCACTTCCTTGGCTGCATTAAGCCTCACACCCTTAATTTGTTCCATGATATATTCAATATGTTCCCAGTTTTCCACAGGGTCAGCAGGATGGACAGTTTGCTGGTAAAGATTACAGACATTATTCTGGAGTCACCATTTGCCGTGGCTCTTTGTCAAGGGAACAGTGAGGCAGTTGGAAAAGAAGAACAGACATCCATTAAACACAGAGGAACAAAGACTGTGTGGCGACTGGGAAGACAAAAATAGCAATTTTATTGTCAATGTTTTGCTTTACAGGGAGCCAATAAAGCAATTGAAACCTATGAACTATATGCTTCAATTTTAGATAACCAGTCCACAAGAGGACTTGGGAGAGCCTCTGCATTATCTGCCTCTAACAGTGGAGTCCATCTCATTTTTAGTGCAAAGACAATAGCCCACATGAGGCCTGAGATTCTCTAATCCATTTGCATTCCAAAATACTATCTTCCAAAATTTAGGCATCCTCTACTCTGAAATGCCAATCACACAAGGTAAACAAAGCATAGACAGAGTCCTGAGGCTCACCCACCACCACCAGAATCCTGCTCTTATGAATTTATCGGACATTAGCTTGTGTAGCCTTAAGATGCACAGCTCGACCATGAGCTCAGATGGTCCAGAGACCACACTCCACACTTATTTACCACCCATTCACGCCAGGCATTTAAAATAAAAGACTGTTTTAGCCAGCTTTATCGCTGCTGTGACTAAAAGACCCAACCAGAACAGCATTAGAGGAGGAAGAGTTTATTTCAGGGCTCACAGTTTCAGAGGTCTTGGTCCACAGACAGCTGGCTCCATTCCTCAGGACTTGAGGTGAGGCAGAACATCATGGCAGAAGAGTATGATGGAGGTAAGCAGCTCACAGGATGATCAGAAACCAGAGAGAAAGACTCCACTTGCCAGAGATCAAATATATAATATATATATATATA
>NW_026000241.1:26398274-26462766 GCF_001458135.2 Marmota marmota marmota
TATATATATATATATATATATATATATATATATATATACACACACACACATACATACATACACACACACACATACATACACACACACACCCTTAAGGCAAGCTCCCAATAGCCCACCTCCCCCCAGCCAGACCCTACCTGCCTTCAGTCAACCTAGTTAATCCCATCAGAGGATTGATTTGCTGATTGGGTAAGGCTGTCATAACCAAATCATTCCTCCTCTAAACCTTCTGCATTGACTCACACATGAGCTTTTGGAGGACACCTAATACTGAAATCATAACTGAGACCATGGGTAAGGCTGTCAAAGTGGGTACTTGCCAACAGAAGAGCATCACAATGTCTATTGGTTGTCAATATCAGTTCAAGCAAACCTGCTGAACCTCAGGCATTGTGTGCAGGTGCCGGGCATTATTTGTAGAGTATATACTTTAGTTAAACATCTTTTTTTGTCTTGTTCCATCTCATTTTTTTCTATCTAATGTTGAATTATGGGGACTGGGTCTGAAATCTTTAACCAGAGAACTTCAGTCTCATCCCTTGCTGACCTTCTCCTGGCTCAGCTTGCCTGGTGACAGCCCTCTCTGCCCCACTGCATAACCTCCTCCCCATCACTTCTGTCACTCAGAATTCCAGGAAAGGATCGTTAGCCTCTCCTCACCCTGAGGGTGGCAATACTATTTTTGTCAAGAAGCCCCTTTGATTCTGAATCCACAGTGTCTCAGGTCTACACTGTTTTCAAGTGCTCTGCCACATTCTGTTTAAATGAGCTTCTCAAATACTTGTTACATGCCTCCTCCCGCCCCCGCTGCACAAATATACAATTCTTGAAGCTAGATACCTTGCATAAATAGCAGCTCAACAAATTGTGCTGAATGTCTGAATCAAAGGTTGTCAGCAACAGGTGACCCCCACCCGGATAAAGAGGAAAAGTAAATTCATTCCTACAGTATACATTTCTGCTCTGGGACCTGGGCTCCCTATCATAGGGAAAAGGAAGGAATATTCCCAGGCTGAGCACCAAACATTGGCCACTGGGTTTA
Source organism: Marmota marmota marmota (assembly GCF_001458135.2). Lineage (NCBI taxonomy): Eukaryota > Metazoa > Chordata > Mammalia > Rodentia > Sciuridae > Marmota > Marmota marmota. The sequence continues at coordinate 26,399,317 of NW_026000241.1, forward strand.
CTTTTTTCTCTTGCATTCATTACTCCATTACATTCCACTATACAGATTAGGAAATTAAAGCCCCTTATGAAATTAAGCCATGTGCTTAAAGTCACATAATTTCAGGGGCTGGCCAGGGCAGTATGTCCACCTGAGCAGTCTAATTGCCAAGGGCACTTACTCCTCCACTGAGTTACATTGCTTCTGGGTCTGAAGGTGAGATGCTTCTGGGTCCTCAGTGGCAAAGTTATCACAGAAGAAAGGGGAAATTCTAGAGAGGCCAGTGGGGCATGTGTGGGCATTCCTGGGTTAAGGAGAAGAGCCTGGCTTTGCCTCAACTCCAACCTGCATTTATACGCTTGTGTGACACACCTTTGCAGTGTCCCTGTGGAGGCTGCATTAGCATCTGTGGGGGCGGGTGGACCTTGGTGGAAATCTGAACATTAGGTCACACTAAATTACACAGATTGGCTAAACTGCATGCTAGAAGGGTTTTAGAAATGTTAAAAAAAAAAATACAGACAAATTGTTTCTAGTTGGAATTTACACAGGAAATCCAGTTCTTACAGTGCCTCAGCAACTCACCTTCCCTCTTCATCCCACACTGTCAGGCTAGCTTAGGAGCTGCCTCTTTCAATTTGCCTCAGTGCACGAGCAGCTGCTAGCTAAATTACAACCTCTAAGAGACTAGACTGCTAGCCCAGGTGGAGAGTGTGTGGAAGTACAGACTCCTGAACAGCAGAGCGAGCAAAGAACCCATTGGCAGGAGATGATTGACCTGCTATCAGTGGGTTCTCTAGGCTAACTTCTACTCAGAATAAATGCCCCTCAGCTAAAAGCTCAACTTTTCGGCCTGCCCTAGCATTTAATTCCTCTTTCAGAAACAGTCCAGAAGATTCCTATCACTGGTATGACATTTCTTTTTTAAAAAAATTTATTCATATTTCATGTATATATATATCATCAACTCTGAGGTTGGATCAACCCCTCCAGCAGAGGCCCAGGCATGAAGATGGCTCTGGTTTTGTTGACTTAAGTCTGTAAGTCCTCCGAGGTCCCATTTGCTCCCTGGTCTTGACCACAGGTCCTGAGGTCAAGTGCAGACCTGCCAGCCATAGGACTGCAGCTTATTTTGCTAAATGTCATGTTCTGCTCTTGGTTTCCCAGAGGCCTTCTGGGGGCAACATTTCCTGTGAAAAATACAGACTTACCAGCTGCCTATCAGCCCCATTACCTTTCTCCAGAACTGAGGCTGATGGCAAACAGTCATGTCCTCAGATGTGTGACTGAGAGGATATTTACAGAAATAATGACAGTGGGACAGAATGTTGGCAGGCACAGGAAGGACACAGAGCTCATGGCTCTGCCTGGTCCTATTGTTGTGAGGAATAAATGAACCAGTGTAGGCACAGTCTATAAAGACGGGCAGGGGTAGGAACTTCCCAACTTCTGTGTGTGCCGCTCAGGGCTCTTTTTACAATGAAGATCCTGCCTCAGGATTTCTGAGGAAGGGCCTGAGATTTTGCATTTCTAACAAGGGCTGAGGGTTCAGTGGGGAGGCTGATGCTGCAAGTTCTTCAACAATACTTGGAATAGCAAGACTATAAGAATATTCCATGAATGAATGCTGTAAGTATTAATAAATGCAATGCCAATCTTACATTCTACAAATCTGTCACTCACATGTCTCTCACTGACCAAACTTGCATGCCACTCTGCTGTCTGTAGGTGAAGAAGTTGCTTCATTGACTATAAAAACAGCTTCATTTTATAAAAATTTAGATTACCAACTGACTTAGACCTCCTAAAACAGAATTCCCTGTAGGAGTACAAAGCTTTCCTACTAGGAAAACATAGTTTACTTTTTGAAGTCCTAATTCAAATATAGACGTACATGAAGGCTTTCAGGATTAAATTGGAAAGGGTGGAAAGGAGTTACCAACACAGGACTGAAATGATGGCCCCTTTATTTTCTCAAGATTTGAATTGCTACATCTGTCATGATGTCAAGGCTTGGACCATGACATGCCTTGAATGTTAAGACTTGGGTAGATGCTGGCACCTTCAGAGACTCCCTGAAGCAGGCAGGTCACCTGGAAAGTGAAGTAATTGGGCCACTACAAATCGGTTGTGGGGCTTCTTCAAATACTACCTGAGATCTAAAGTTCACCGAAAAGAAGCCAAAGGAACCTAGAGTGATTCTATTCTCACCATCCTTACACCTCCAGTATATTGAATTCAGAGAGCAGCAGAATCTATATTTGTCACTGTCAAAAGTCATCCATGAAAAGGGAAATATCTTCTGGGAATATTTATCCGTTTCCAAATACCCTGAATTTCATCCGATGGTGCTTTTGACTCATCTCTTAAAGAATTATATTATATGTAACATCACAGGACAAAACAGAAAAACATATTTTTGAATATAGAAATCCTATTGTTAACTAATTTAGCCAAGTTCAGGTCAAAACTAATGGTTCCGCTTTTTGTTCAGATGTGGTCTCAACTAGGAATAATTGTCTAAGCAGACACATGAAATTGATGGCTTCTAGAGATAATTGAGTTGCAAAATAATCTTGCACATCCACCTTGATTTTCTTTCCTTAAAAATTAGCATTGTTTTTTTCATGTCCACTTACATGCAAACCTATCAAAACCCAATGATTCATGTTCCTACTTGGATTGCTGAGTTCAAAGCTTAAACAGAAACAGAAAAAAGTAAGTGCAAGTTGAAGATGGCTGTTTTGCATTATGCTGTACACCTGGATACAACAATCCAGGGATTGAGAGTAGTCCTTTTTAAAGCAATGTTCAACCTAGACACTGGCAGAATTTTCCTTTGGCATTTTTTAATATCTCAATCATGGTGCTATTTTTAAAAGGACGTATCATAGCCTAGAGGCAAAATACAAACCTCTAACTTTTCGTAATTTCTTCACAGATATATCTGCTTTCATCTATGCACGATTGTAATTTGAGCATTTGCCAACAGTTTCCAATCACCTTGTGACTTTTCGGTCATGCCAGATGTTGGGGAATTGCTTGAAAGGCAAGCTTGTAGCTCCCTGAAGACTGGAATTCCCAATAACCCCAAGGTATATCATCTGAAGTCAAAACAAAGCCTTCTCGACTTGCTCTGCTAGAGTCTTTTATCTCTGTAGTTGTCTGGCCATGCCTCCCTGAATGAGATCTCAAATTTGATCTTAGGTAAAAAGGATGTTTTGAGTAACTTTACTTCAGTGTAGACAATGGCTATTTAAGAAAGCTCTGGTCTTTCAAAAGCAGAAGCTTCTTTTGAATGCAACTCACCCCTGCCTTTGGGTTTTACAAAGTAGTTCCGCTTCTCAGTTATGGCTGAGGCTGAAAAGATGGGGTAATTGTGGATTAGAAGAGGGGACTCTTTGGCCATTCCTTATGAAATGCCAATGGGAACTCTACCGTGCATACATGGCTTCTTATTCCACACTTATTTGAATGGCAATGAACAAAGAAGCACTCATGGGTCTGGCAAATCTTGCTCTAAGATATTAATTTCCACTAGAAATACAGAATCAGCGTCAAATTCAGCAAGAACATATTTACCATAGGTGAAGCTCTTCGAACTTTAACCTCCTCAAGGAAAACATGAAGATTTTCTACTGAAACCCAAACTCCTTTGCTTCCTCCATATCTGACCAAACTCACCTTGTTGGACTTTTCTAGAAGTCACTGCAAAATATTAATAAGCAAATTCAAAACTCACAATATATATAACTACGCCTCTATTTTAATGTTAACAAGCTTCTTCAAGCTAAGAGGAAGGGGGACACAAACCACATCCTTTTCTAAAGTTTCATTCTACTATTGAAGCAGAACTCCTATCTTATAATATCAAGCTCCATCTTTGGTGAGAAATTATAAGCCTTACAGCTGCTTTGAAAATTCCTTGAATTTTAAGTTCTTGCAGCTTATTTTCTTTGGCTGTATAAAACTATTCTTCTAAACACAACTCAGCAACAGTGAAAAAATCTTTTGAAATGGGAAAAATATGCAGTCAATCATAGCATCTTGGGTCTCATTCAATGGCCTGAGATTAGTGCACCTTCTTTGGAAAGTGCCCTTTGAGCACCTCAGTGATGACAGCATGTGAAAATCCAAGGGCTGCCTGCCACTCCTTGCCCAACACTTGCTCCTTTTCCAACAATTTAGATCCAATCAAACCACTGGCTCTTTCACGCTCCCAGTAAATCTGCTTGGTATTTGATGCCAAAAATTAATAATCTTGGCCTAACTCTGCAAAGATATGGCCTTCCAATTGCCTATTTAATGATCTGGTATGGACACTACCATTCCCTTTCCCATATTTCTAACTTCTTCCCATATTTCCCAACTTCTACATCAAACTTGGTTGTTCTAAGGCCTTCCCTCTTCATATGATACTCACCCCATTCTTCAGTATGAAGTCTAGTCCTACCACATTTATTATTCCATTTTTTTTTTCCTGTCCAGTGTAGCACACTGCCTGTATGCACTGATTTATTTTCAGTGCTGGGAGTGAACCTAGAGCCTCCCCTGTGCTAGGCAAGCACTCTACCACTGAGTTACATCCCCAGCCCGACCTACACGTTCTATCAATTGAAGTTCTATGGCACATGTCATATTGAGTTTTGAGGGGAATTCCTCGATTGTGGGCTTTTGGGGCCACTTCAATCATTGTCACATAATTGGTTATTTCTATGACTTTCACATAGTTATTACCCTACGAATGGAAATCCTACCATTTATAAAACAAAATATTCCAACATGCTTAGGTTATATCTAAAAAATATTAAACGGATGCTTTCATTAAGGTAAAAGCAAATCTTTTCACAATAGCTCTATACCCACTAAAAGAGGGACTATGTGGGGTAGGAAGGATAGTAGAATGAATTACCCTATATGTACATATATAGCTATATGACCAGTAGGATTCCACATCATGGACAATTGGAAGACTGAGAAATTATACTCCATCTCTACAGGAGGTATCAAAGTGCATTCTATAATTATAATTAGTCATGTATAACTAATTAGAACAAATTTTAAAAAGAGGGACTATGATGTGAATTTTAGGCAATCATTTTTTCTTTTTTACATATAAAAGCAGAAAACAAGAAAATGTCTCATCCATGCATGCCCTGGCCTTTGATAAGTGTCAATCATGCAGGTAACCTGCCCGTCCTATCTGCAATAGGGCCTTTAATAAGCCCTTCAATGAAGTTTCCAGCTATGACATATGCTTGTCAAGCTTCAGTCTATTCTCCAGGCACACTGAGGAACCAAACCCATGGGCCAACAAATACTTTCCATTCTGAGGTCTGAGGATTGCATGCCACCCTTATATTCTAAGATGAGTCAGCAGGGCAGGCTGCTGAGACTAAGAGGGTTGGGGCAGATAGAGAGTGGTTTCAAATATCAATGTTGCTTATCCCTCCAAATGCCAAGAATTAAACATTTGTTATAAAACATTTAAAATATTATGCTCTGCTTTATAAAAAGGAATTTCAAAGATTTTTTTTCCTCGACAAATTCGTTTCGACATGACAAACTCTGCTCATGAGACTGTGACATTCACTGGAGCTTGTCCTAAATTGAGCTTTTCCCCTTGGTGAATGGCCTCAGATTGATATGTCCATATAGTTCTACTGTCTACATTTTTCTGTTTTATTTCATTTTTATTTGGGCTTCAAATACTGCCTGTCTCAAAAACATGACTTAATGCAGTACTTGTTTTTTAAAAAAAGTCTTTTACTCTTTTCTTTCTACCATTTAGCTATATCTTCCTGGTGACATGGATGTCTTTCTGGCTCTGCTGGCTGTTTTATTTCACACACGGCTGTTAGGCCAAGAGTCCCAGAGTGACTCAACCTATCATGTTGAGAATACACTTCGACATCACCAAGAATCATGGGTAGCATAGTATTTTGTAGCATAATAATGGCCTCTATTTTTTTTGACATTCTGAGGCTCTTCCTACTTATCTCTTGTTTCCAGCTAAGAGATGAAGGCTTACATTTCCTAAAAATTAGATGCACAGATAAATAAGGTTATTTCTATGATTTCCAAGAAAATAGAAATGTTATGAAGAATGCTCTACCACTGTGCCATCCAATAGAGTCATCATGAGTTTCCTATAGCCATTAAAATTAAATAAAGTGAAAATTTAAATTTCCCAGTTATATTAGCTATATTTTGGGTGCTGGACAGCCATATAGGGCTACTACATCAGATTGAAAAAGAAAATATTTCCATCATTACAGGAAGTTTTGTGCAAGAGTATGTCCTAATGGATTAGGTGAAACATGTTTCTAGACCTATTAAAATAATAATAAGAGGCCAGGCACAGTGGTGCATGCCTATAATCCCAGCAGCTCAGAGGCAGAGGCAGGAGGATCTTGAGTTCAAAGCCAGCATCCGCAATGGTGAGTTGTTTAGCAACTCAGTGAGACCCGGTCTCTAAACAAATTACAAAACAGGGCTGGGGATGTGGCTCAGTGGTTGAGAGCCTCTGAGTTCAATCCCAGGTACCAAAAAGAAAAAAGTCTTTTAAAAAAATCAGGGAAAAAATGATGAGCTCCAAATGACCATTGTTACACCTATTCCAAATTCTTACTACTTAATTTTTAAACAGTGCCATCATAAAGTAAAATTTAACTTTCATATAGCATGAGTAGACATGAAGTTTGTAGAACAAAGAACTACCCGTGGGGAAGTTGATAATGGTAAGAAAGCTTCACATGTGATTTGGTTTCATGATTCAGACCAGGAGAGGCAGTGGTAAGGTCTGGTTGGTCTCTGGGTACATTCTCATCATTTTCTAATGAATATGCTGCCTGAAAAAATCAAGAGTCCAGTTTGACAAAAAACAAAAGCCACAGCATTCTAACCCAATCTGGATTAAAGTGGAATATGGAGCTACTGAGAAGAATGGAAAATCATGTATTGGGAAATAAAGATGTTAGTTGTCAGAGAATCACTGTATAGAATATTACTATGCTATCATCATGGATAGCACCTTTGAGAGGTTATTATAGAATAGTTCTTTATATGTATTGGCCCTTTTATGTCTTATAACAATTTTGTCAGGAAGTACTCTAATAGCCTTATTTTTTTTTTATCTGAGAAACAGGCACAGGAAATAACAAAACAAAACCCAAATAAAAAACTGCTATGATTTAGGTGTGGCCTGAGTGTCCCCCAAGGTTCCATTGGGACTAAAGGTTTGGTTTGCAGGTGGTTCCATTGTAAGGGATCTAGTGGGAGAACACACAGTCATTGGAAATGCCCTAGGAAGGTACTGTAGGACTGTCTCTGACTTCCTGTTTGGCAATATAAGCTCTTACACACACACACACACACACACACACACACACACACACACATTCTTTTACCATGATATGCTGATATCCATCACCCTCACCAGAGGTCTAAACAATAGGGCTGCCCAATCCTGGATGAACCTCTGAAACAGTGATTTATATAAGCCATTTTTTTCTTTATAATGGAGATGCCTCAGGCATTTGGTTATAGTAAAGGAAAGCTAATATGCCATCTTACATGATTCAGCAAATAAGTCATAAAAGTGCTCAGAAGCCCAGTAGAATCTGGATTCACTCTATTCCATCTTCTGTGCTATTCAAGAGCTTTGGAGTTCTTTACTAGACAAAGGATCTCATATCATTCCAAAATCCTACTAAGTATCATTTAGTATTTTCTCCATTGGCTCAGAAAATAGTTCAGATATTACCAAATCTCCTGATTTTCATCAAAAGCAACAGTTTCCACTAAACTAATAATTGGCAAAGTGTGAGTAAGCAAAGAGATTTGATTAATAAAATGCCAAACAATTAGTTTACTCTTCCATCCATGCAAGTAAGAAGAAAACATAAAAAGTAGAAAAGCAGATCAATAGGAATTGCTAAAAGAAAGGAATGCTGTTTCACATTATGGCAAATGCCTCTTTTCCTTTTCACTTTCTTTTTAAAACAAAAACAGTACTCTCCAGGAAATCTCAGTTTTTGTTTTTGTTCAACTAGGACTGTAATATTTAATTAACTTCACAGCTGGATCAACATATTTATGACATTTTATACTCATTTTTCTTAAATGCTACAGTGCCAGGTGAATAATATTTCCACAGATCCTTCCCCTTTTCTCCGATTCACACACATGCTTTTATTTCCATCAGTGCTGATCAACCCTTTTACTTGGAAGAGAGAGTATGTGTGTACAGATTTTCCAATAACGATTGAATCATACTGTCAGACTCTGCTCTTGAATTTTTAAAAGGATGCTATATAAAAAACAAAGTAGATTATGTATAATTATAGAAAACAATTTTTTTTTAAAAAAATGGGTCTAAACTTTTTAAAAGGCTGACTTTTATGCTCAGAGTGAATTTTCTAGATAACTTTAGCCAGCATAAGAATTTGGGATTTATTCTCAGCTCTGCCTCAAACCAAGGAGGCAGTAAACCACACATCATTGATTCTAAACCACATTCTTTTTCCCCTTTTAACACCTCAGCAAGCAGTTTCCCATCCCCAGGGTGCACTGGTGATATGATTGTCATTGCCTCTGTGTGTCCCTCAAAACTTGCAGAATAGGTATCAGAGATTGGTGGGGGGAATTTTGGCAAAGATGGTGTAGCATGGTTTTAAGACACATTGTATACTCCCGTTCTTTTTTTTTTTGATCATGAGCATCACAGATGATGATACTCTTGGGGCAGCCATCAGAGATTGTGAGTGGAAAAGCAATTGAGATCAGTCTGTAACTGTGGAGTCCTTTAGAAACATCTTAACCAATTTATTTCACCTGTACTTTTCCAAATGGTGTTCAGAATTAATTCAAAGTCCTCTTTCCATGTTAAAAAAATTCAAAGTGATAAAAAAGGATTGTACCGTGGTTTAACTAGGAGTATTTTAAATTTGGCACATAAAATAGTGGTATGTGTTACAGTGGTACTTGATTTTTAGATTTAATGAAGTACCATAAGAGAGTGCTTTAGAACATCAGTCACACACACCTGGAGCAAGTTCTCAATCTTTACCTAATTCTTGTGAATCCTTGGGTGAATTACTTTACATATTGATTTTAAATTTCATTGTCTTTTAAATGAGGACAGAAAAGTACCAATAATAGGATTGAATGCAGTAATGCAGGGAAAGTACCTTCACACAATGCTCCATGCAGGAAAGACTCGATAAATGCTAACTGCTGCTATGATTAGATGGGTTAATGTGGGCAAATCAAATTTGGGGGGGGGTACTTTTTCTTTCCTTTTTCCTTTTTTTTTTTTTTTTTTGGTACTGGGGATTGATCCCAGAAACACTTATCACTCAGCCATATCTCCAGTCTTTTTTATTTTTTTTATTTCAAGACAGGGTCTCGCTAAGTTGCTTAGGGACTCCTCGTTTAGTTACTGACGCTGGCCTCTAACTTGTGATCCTCCTGATTCAGCCTCCTGAGTCACTGGGATTACAGGCATATGCCTCTACGCCTGGCTTGGGGTGCTGTTTTCTTAATTGTCAGGTTGATCTTAAAACACCAACTGACCCTAAGAGCTGTTGAGATGGTCAGATGCATTAACGCACATAAAAGCAGGAAATGACAAACTGCAAACAAATATACTACAGTTTGCAATTACAGGAGCGATCGATGCTACTAGCAATACAGATGTTTCTTTTAGGATCGTGAGCACATGGGAACAGAAAGGAATTGTTCCTTGGGCTCAAGTTCAGTTTGCAAGAAGGAAGAGACTGAAGCCTTTCCTGGAAAGATGAAGGAGAAGAAAAGCTGGGACAGACCAATCCTAAGGTCCCTTCCACTTGTAAAAATTTTTGAATTAGGGTATCAATAATGCGTCATGAGTCAACACTGAGGAATCTGTGGCAGGCACATATGTAAATTCCTGAGGGAACCACAATCTCTAGATACCCAGCTTTTAATTTTCTTGGTCCCAATTCCTCTTCTCCTCTCACCCCACCTTCTTTTGCACTCTTAATTCCATTTCCTATCCTTTCTTCTAAAACCCCACAATTTCCTCTGCCTTGCTTGCTGTGTTCCAAATACATCTAGTGTCGGTAATGATGAGAAACTTCTTAGCTTGGTATTTTATTTCCCATAATTTGGGGGAGCCATTCCAAGTGGGAAGGGGCCGGCCTATTGATTTTGGCACCAATTCTCAAATCAGCATTGTGAACGTGATTCGGTCCTGGGGTCCTCTGCCCCCTGGCCAGTCTGGTAAATGGTTTTACCCTCTACATCCTTGATAGGGTGAGTGGGATTCATCATAGATTTTTGATTCCTGCAATCTAAAACTTTACAGATAGATTTTTCTTAGCAGATGAGGAACTTTGAAAAATGATAGCATGCCAGACGGGTTTAAACAATTCATCTGGTATGTTGAAGCTAATTAGACATGCAACATAAACACGGCCCTGATAAAAATGTACAGAAAAAGGCATTTCACAAACAATATGGCTATAAAACCCCACATCTGATCAAAAATGTTTAAAAAGAAACAAGACTGTGCCAAGATTATTTTCCAAAGTCCATTATTTTTAGCATGATATCTGCAGAGGGAGCCAAGCACTGAAGAGCTCAATGTTCAAGAATGAATGACTCTAGCTGCACAGCGGGAGGAGGAGCTCAGGGAAGGCAGCGGGCTTCAGACAAGTCTTGCTGCCCTTGGCTCATGAATTTTGCTCCAAAGGTGGCTTTTTCCTGTAGGCACCTCACTTTATGTATCTTTAGGTTTGACTTCTGGGCATGTCCAAAGAGCTTCACTGATTCACTTCACAAAACAGAGGTTGATTTTCCATAAATGATGGAGAAGACTGGAAGAAGTCTTGATGAATGCAGCTGAGGCCTTTGGAACATGCTGTCATATAGTGAGAGTGGGGTGGACAAGTCATTCCTTCATAATTTCCAGATCAAAGAGATTCTGTAGGCCAGGAGGAACTATAGGAGAGGACAAAGTGACATGATACTTTGGCCTCTTAAGGATTTACTTCAGGACATATGATTACACTATCTGTGTAACTCTATATCATGTACAGCCAGACGAATGAGAAGTTACACTCCCTTTATGTATGATGTGTCAAAATGCATTCTATGCTGCATATAACTATTTAGAACTAACATAAGAATTTACTGTAAGAAAGTCGGTGACTAGGAGAGGTGGCACAAGGCTGTGCATTGGATTCAAGCAGAAAAGACCATGCACACCTCACTCCATGCTACCTTTTTGGTCCCCCAATTCATCAAGTTTTAATAGGAGATGTAATCCAGGGTAGCAGAAGTAGAAGAAGAAACCCAGGAGACAGGCAGGAAGGAGACGAAGTATAAGGTGGTGCATTGCTAATCTGCCTGCAGTTTTGTTTTTAAAAGTTCACAACAGGTTCATTCTTGCTTAAAAAGTGAGGTAGAAATGCATCACCTTAGGAAACAGTTCTTTAGCAACTCACCATCCAACTCCTCACAGAGGAGGAAACTTGACATGCTCTCTAATCAGAGTTCAGCTGAGAGTGTTCAGAGACCCCCCCACACTGCATTTTAATTTTAGCTTAAAAGTTAGGAAGGGCATTAAAGATAGCACAAGGCACGTGGACATGCGCTCAGGTGAAGACTGGTTGTTTTATTCTCCTGCTTGGTAAAGAACAAATCAGACCACAGAGACTACTGGCCTGTCAATCCTTTGCCACAGGCTTTTTTAGGATGGGAGAAACATTTCTGCTCCAGTTTCCCATACTAAAGTAGTGAAATCTAGCCAAAGACTTTAACGGGTCTTGCTACCATATACTCCAAGCTAAATCCCAAGTCCAAAGATTTGATCTTGGGACCAAAGAAGGTTCATTGAAGGAAAAGTGATATGAAGGGAAGCTCCCAAGTAAAACCATAAAGGAATCTATTTTCAATCAGCACAAAATATTTATAAACAATTTCTAATCACATTTTTCCTTCACTATTCTACACCCGAAGGGTATGTAACTAACACCCAAAATGACAACACATGTTAGCAACAATGCTTAAGAAAAAGAGCAAAGCCAACTAGATGTAAAAACACGTTCTGATTTTTAAAAAAAGATTTTGAATGAATCTTCCTAAATGTGATATTAGCTGATAGGAGCCATTTATTCATTTGATAAGTATTTATGAGTTACCAACTTTTGATATGGTATAGTCACAGTTCTGATTTTAATGCTTACTTACAAAGAAATATTTTATAGTCTATATTTTGGATATATTGAAAGATTAAGAGAAAGTAAGTCTAAATGCTGTGACTAGGACTATTGAAGCTATTCCACTTTGGTCTTGAGATTAGTTATTTTAATACAAAGGGAACCTACATAAACTACTTGAAATATGCCTATTAAAAATGTATGCTTCAAACTCTGTTTTAAATAACTAGAAGCTCAGGAAACCCCAAACCACTTCTGCACAAAACACACACACACACACACACAAATTGATGTTTTAACATGTAAATTGAGGCTGAAAGGAAAAATCTATCTTTGTAAGAAAACTCAGCAATAGTAATCATGGAATAGAAATATTTACAAACATAAAAAAAGTTGATTAAAATTCTGGAATTACTGAAATAATTCTTTTCCCATTAAACTTATCTTCTGATTTTAATAGTTTGTTCCTTACCAACACATAAATCAGTAAGAAACACACCTTGTGTAATGATAAAAGGAGAAAAAAATTACTTCCCAAACATAAAATCTTACTTTGCTGATTTCTAGAATGGGTTAATTTTTTAAAAAATATGTCCTCTTTCTAATTATGACTCACTGGACCCTTTTATATTTTCCTTCATGCCTTTGGTGTATTTTGTATTTTATATTCCATCACTATGCCTTTCTCAACTTATGTAATTTCTTCTCATCTAACTTCCATTTAACTCATTCTCCCTTTAGCACAATCTAACCTCCCAATTGCCTCAGCCATTGAGGTTTTATTTTTAATTAATGCAACATTTGACTTGATTTTTCTTTAAAGTCTTTTAAAAGTCTCTCTTCTTTCTATATGTGTGAGATTAATTTACTACGTTCCCCACATATTTAGTTGTTTCCATTGAGAGGACTGAGTATCTAGGCACTGTGGTGGCCTCCTTATATAACTCTAGGGCACCATTTAGGTCCTATTCCTTGTAAAATGATGTCTCCTAAATTAGTACACCTGGGAACCATTTACATAGAAAAACTGTAAATGGTCAGGCTGATGGCAGGAATTGCAAAATAAAGAAGGCTCCTGGAATGTCAAAGGCCCCCATGTCCCCAGAAGAAAATATATTATTAGAAATACACATATATGTTAGAGAGCTCTATATGGCTTATAAGAAATACAAGGCTAGGTAGGTACTTTGTACAGATGACTTAAAAATCTCAAAAAGAGTCTTATTTTCATGTTACATGAGAAACTAAGGTGGCCCAGAATGGTTCAGAGACTTCTACAGTTAGATGACTATCTACTACTGAGCCCAAATTTGACAAGGGGAAATTTCAAAGTGCACATTTGTTGGAGCATCTGCCATGGACATTACTATGTTGAGTGATTTCTGCTGCTTGGTCATGGGGTTGTCAGCAGATTGAACCAACCTGCTAAGGCCAAGAGCAGAGACCAAACACCCATGCAAACTTGACGACCTCATTCTGCCCCAAAACTCCAGACTGGCCCTAACCTGAGGGGACCAGTTAGCAAATGTTGGCTCTTATTTCCCTCATAGCAGGTCTGGAGTCCTATCAGAACAAATTCATTATCCATAGGGACAAACTTCATTAGGAGTGTCATTTTTATGTAGAGTTCCCCAAATGCTGCCCCCCAACCCCCTTTTTAACTCATTTGAGTTTCAGGAAACAAAAGTTAATAATGTTATTAAAACTCAACATAGGAACCCTTTTGGTTAAAAAAAAAATTGCACATTTAAAAAGCTTTAAAAAATAAATAAATAAATAAAAAGCTTTAAAAATAAGACATGGTAATTTCTATCACTGTCCCCCTAGAGCATGAGAAAAGAATAATTGCAAATAACAGTAAACCAAAAGGGGACACATTTTGATCCAAGGTAGGTGGATTGCCTGTGTGCCTTCACCTGACTCTCTCCTTCCCAATCACTCCCCTGTTAATAAATACCAGGCTTTCTTGGAACTTATAGTCTAGTGTGGTTCTGGGGAGGCAGAAAATAAGTGAGAGAGATAAAACAACAACAACAACAACAAAAACCAACCAAACAGGTATTTTCAGACAACACTAAGGGCTGAAGAGGAAATAAAGCAGGTGGATGAAATATAGAGACATCAGGTCATCCTAATTTAAATGGAGGTCTTTAAGGGGCTGCCACAGGATGAAAAGGCACCAGTGCTATAGGACAAGGCCATCTGACAGAGCCAAGCACCAGTGCACACCTCAGAGGCCAGAAGGACCTTAGCCTGCAGTATTTAAGGAGCAGATACAAGGCTGGTGGACAGGGCCAGGCAACAGGGAAAGGGGCCTAGAAAAGATGGGGTGGGGGGTGTGAAGGGCCAGACCATGCCACTCTTACATGCCTTGGTCATGGGTTTGGGTTTTATTCTGAGCACACAGGAAGCTGTCAGAGGGTTTAAAGCAGAGTGACATAGTTTGCTTTGTACTCTGCAAAGATCACTGATAGCTGCTGTTTGGGCAAGAGCTGACGCAGGGAGAAGAGTTGTCAGAGTCTTTTGAGCCCAGCTGAGAAGGGATAGTGGATCTGACTGGAATGAGGAGGCAGAGAGCGAACAGGATGGAGACAAGGTGCCATTTGAAGGCGTGGCTGGCAGAACTTGCTGAGGCACTGGGTGTGGTGTGGGAAGGAGAGGCAGTATCACAGGTGACTGAAGGTGCTGCTCTGCCTTGAGTTGCCTTTAGGACTAATTCTCAGTTGAAAGAAGCGTATGCTGATTAACTCACCTGAGTGGTCTTGGCAAGTTATCCAAGACACTCTCCCAGGAGATGCAAAAAAACAAACTAGACTGTCAACAGCAAATTCAGTGTTTCCCTGATCAGTGATGCAAGTTAGCTTTCTGGGGAAGCAGAGTTATCATTTAGAGACTTGTTACATACATCAAGCACATTGGGCAGACCAACTTCAGGATCGCCTGGCTGGAAATATACTGACTTGGTCCCCACATGAGACCACTGAATCAGAATCCACTTTGAAGTGGCGGAGTAAGAGGCAGGCGGTGGTGGTGCAAAGATATTTTCCAGCTGATCAGAGAACACCTCCTTTGTTTTAAGAAATATGCAAAAACATCATGTTTATTTAGCATTAGTGGCATCAAAGGAGGTTACTTTCACTGGAACAGCAACAGCAACAACAAAAATACAAAATAGAACACTAAACCCACCTTCTACGAGCTTGCTTCAAATCACCTCACTTACCAGATTCTTTCCTTTCCCGGTGATCTTACTTTCCCATCATTTTCATAATTACACACAAGAGAATGGAAATCTGCACAAATCTGGTTAGCGGGCTTCAGTGACTTGTGGTCAGAAATACCGCTCTCCAGTAATATTTTAAAGAAAACATTACTTTCTTCAATTATATATAGAGGTCACAGCAATTTCTGCACAGACCCCCTAAATGTTTTATGATGTTTTTAATGAAAAAAAGGCAAAGGAGCTAGCACTTCAATATATCACACCAACCAAAGCAGCAAAAAAAAAAATATAATAAAAATCTATTTACTACATTTTCAACTGACAGTGAATCTAGTGTGAGTGGAACCATTTTTATGTAGCTAATTCCTTACTTCAGTGCAGGGGAACCTCACTGAGAGGCACACTTCCCCCCAAATCTGGGTTTTCTTCCTAGAGAAGTCCCTAAAAACAGAAGGCAAAAGCCACATGTTTAAGAACCAAACCAAGATGTTTTTCAGAGCACTGGTGCTGATATCACTGTATTGGCTTGTGCAGAGGGGTTATTAATCAATGTTGGGAAGAATCAAAGTTCAAGTCAACAAGTATTTATTGAATACCTATAATACTTAGATTTTTTTGAGTCATGTGCATGGGAATCTGCTGAAAGTTGCTGACTGAGAAATGTCCACTCTGACAATTTCAAAGCCCAAGGAGGAACTTTTCTTAAAACTCTCCCATAATTACGGAGAGTCAGCTTTTGGAGTATTAAATCATTATGCTTTTCCCTCTCATTTTAAAATGTCTGAATCTAGTGGTACTATTCAAATGCTGTCTCCTCAGAGGAATCTTTGTGTCCACCCGAACTGAACACTGATTTTTATTCTGGTTATTTTTCATATAACCTAGTACTTTCCTTTCTTAGCATATAATACACATAATTCTATTTTGCATATCTTTAAATGCTCATGCTCTATCTTCCCAGTAGGATGAACCTCGTGGAAATAAGGGTTTCTCTGATTTTCTCTCCAATGAATACCACTTTCCTACTGGAACACCCTCCGGGCAAATGATAAATATTTATTGAATGGAAAAACATGAAAGTGTCCAACTATCAAACACTTGTCTCTGCCCCACTGACTCTGTCTTCATTTCAGACCCGTTGATAAAATGTAACCTTTTCTCTAAATTTCCTATTCATCTTTTTGTTCATTTAGTGACAGTACAAGTGTGTGGGTAAAGTATATAGCTTTTTTTATCTAAAGGAAAATAAACCTTTTTTGAGGTCTCTTTCCCTCAATATAAGCTCTCCTGATCAATAATTATGGAACAGTAGAACACTTTCATTGCTGTGCTAAGTTCTGACTTTTTTTTTTTCCAAATAAACTTGGCAATCTCTATCAAGCATTTCCATCAGTTACTAAAGGCTAAATTGTGGAGTTCAAGCTTTAAGTCATGAGTAGCAAAATTTCCCAGTAACATCTGCCCTTTCCTATACTAACCAAATGAATTGCATATTCCAAAGATGAAACCTCCCAAGATGGATCTATTTTAAAACACATAAGGAAGGTGAGCTGATGGTAAGGGTGTCCAATTTGTCTCTGGATTACAGTTTAGCAGCAGCGAGGCTGACAGTGAATATGAGGCAAATAAAACCAAGGGTCCACAAATAAGGACCATAAATCAAACGGAAAAAGAAAGCAAATACCTCCATCTGCACTTGTCTCCAGGTCAAAACCCCAAAGCTGCATTTCAGGGGATATGTTTAAATGGTTCACAGGGAGCAAAACAGAAGTTTGGAGAAATATAAAGGAAACATTCTGAAACGAGGTTGCTTCCAAGGCTGGGGTGGGGGATGGGGAGCTGTAAGAGGCCATTTGAACCCCCAGATCTATTAGGACTAGAGAGGGTAGGAAGAGGGACTCTCAATGAACTTTCCATAAAAATTCCCCAAGCAGGATCCAATTCCTTTTAATTTATTAAGTGTATTTTTCATTATAAAAGTAATAAAGATTAGAGAAAATTTGGGATATAGAGAAACAAAGGGTACCATCTACAATTGCTAACATCACAAGATGGTCACTGATTGACGGATCATGGTGAAAAGGGGCGGCAAGATAAAGTTTGTCTTCTATTTATCCACTCAGTGTACTTGCCTGCCAAGATCATCAGAAGGACCTTAGTGTATTGATTTTTAAAGGGGACCACGGAGAGCATTCAAGTTGAAAAGGAAAATTTTATATATTTTATATTCCCTATCTTTTCACAAGTTCATGGCTAAATAATCAGAGGTCTGGGGCTGGAGAGACTTTGAAAGACCATTTAGGCCATTATCCTAAGTGTATTCTCTCAGGTCTCATTTTTAGTGGACACTACATGGGTCCATTATATAAATATCCATCCTCCTCTGAGGTTGAGTATGGGTAACACAGTTTGAAGAATTTACATCGACTAAAGGGATATACCTGGTTATTCAAAAGGTATACTTGGTACTGATTGGTTTGAGACTGAACTATTGGGACCAAAAAGATATAAGAAAATGCTTGCTATTGGCATTTTGGAAAGTTTGAAAGAAAGCCACAGGACATGATTGTTTCCCATAGTCAGGCCAAGAACTGTCCTTAAAAAAAATAAAAAAAGGCATTATAGCCAGTAGATAAGACAAAAATATCTAGAAGATGATGGATCTATACACTGATCTTTACCTACATAAGAAGTAGATCTTAAGAGCCAGAGTATAGGTGGGTGTTGGCTGTTCTTTGCTCTTTTCCTCCAAGAGGAGCTTCAAGAGGTTCCTAGTTTGCAGACAGAAACACAAGGAATGAAGTTCATCTAGGAAGTAGGTGCTAGATTATTTGATTAGAAAGGTGATACAGCTGCTGTTTGCCTCCCCAAAAGGAATGTATTCAGTGGCTTTGATATAGACACCATCAGTGTAAATGACAGACAGAGACAGAAACAGAAACAAATAGGAGAATCACATCTCACAAAGAACCATGCACTGGGAAGTGACATGGCACAAGTAGATGAGAATACTATGATTTTGAGGCCGAGAGAAGGATGGCCAGGGGAAGAGCCAAAGGCCCCAGAAAGTAGTGGGCAAGGGAGTTTTACTGAGATGACAGAACTGTCAAGGAACTGCTGCCTGCCATTGCCCACGGTCAAGCCAGTGTATCCCAACACCCATGCAGGAGAAATGCGTTACCGCTGTGAAGCATTTCTTCATCTGATTGGCATTTCTTACTGATGTTAAAATACCTTTTGGGGGCTGTTGTGTTTGTCTGTGTGTTGCTGTGGTAGAGGATAGAAAACTTGTCTTTTACCATATAGATACTCAGAGCATAAGGAGTCAACTCCAAGCATGATGGAAACAAATTAGCATCACCAGAAATCCTAGGTTTAAGTTTGATGCAGTATTGGATTTTTTCTTTTCTTTTCTTTCTCTTTCTTTCTTTCTTTCTTTTTTGGTACTGGAGCTTTAACTCAGAGGTGCTTTACTTTACCACTGAACTATAGCCCCAGCCCTTTTAATTTTTTTTTTTTTTGAGAGTCTTGCTAAGTTTCTTAGGGTCTCACTAAATTGCTGAGGCTGGTCTTGAACTTGCAATCCTCCTGCTTCAGCCTCCCAAGTCACCAGAATTACAGGCACATGCCACTGTGCCCAGCTGCATTCAGGGTTTCTTTCCTTGGAGAAGAGAGGGTATTTTACATGTGGCCACAGGGATAGACTATAACCAAGACTCAGATGTCCACCAAAATCTATGACTAGGTTACATTTTCTAGCTGCATTTGCTATTGCTTATGACCACGGAACTAACAATATGAGTGAAGCAATGTGAGAGCACCAGGTGGGACCTTTGAGCGAATGGACTTGCCTCTCCCATACTTTCCTTTTCCTTGCCATAAGTCTGAGCATGGACATAAGCACAGCCAGCTTTCACCATGCAGCCTACATATACACATGTTCCAGGGCACAGGTTCCCAAACCCCCTCATTTCAAGGCATCCTTAGGGTTAAGTCGTGATTCCTCAAGAAATATCTAAGGATCCCATTTTAAAAGTAGTTACATTCAAAAATAGTTAGGGTTCATCTATTCCTCCCATGCTCCCCCGCCCTACCCCACTATGAGTCAGCCTCCTTATATCAGAGAAAACATTCACATTTTTTTGGGGGGGGGATTGGCTAACTTCACTTAGTATTATTTTCTCCAACGTCATCAATTTCCATCAATTTACCTGCAAATGGCATGATTGTATTCTCTTTTATTGCTAATAGTCCATTGTGTATATATGCCACATATTTTTAATCCATTCATCTACTGAGGGGCATCTAGGTTGGTTTCATAGTCTAGCTATTGTGAATTGTGCTGCTATAAACATTGATGTGGCTATGTCCCTGTAATATGCTGATTTTAAGTCCTTTGGATATAGATGGAGGAGAAGTCAAATGCTGGTTCCATTCCCAGTTTTCCAAGGAATCTCTATACTGCTTTCCATATTGGCTGCACCAATTTGCAGTCCCACCAGCAATGTATGAGTGTACCTTTTCCCCCACATCCTCGCCAACACTTATTGTTGTTTTTCTTCATGATAGTTGCCATTCTTACTGGGGCAGGGGGTTAGCAATGATGGTGGAATGTGGTAGACATCATTACCCAAAGTACATATATGAAGACACGAATTGGTGTGAACATACTTTACATACAGAGATATGAAAAACTGTGCTCTATATGTGTAATGAGAATTGTACTGCATTCCACTGTCATGTATTTAAAAAAAAACCAATAAAAATAAATAAAACAACAAAAAGATTTCTCATACTATGAAACAATTCCTATTAAATAGTTTTGCCATTTAAAAAAAATAGTTAGGTTCCTTCAGACTCTCCTGGCACTACATACTACGCAGGCAGGCAGGTGAATTAATGCACATTTATGTCTGTCACAGGGCTCTTCAAACTACTACGCCATCATTTTTTTTGGTGGATGTGCTTGTTTAAATCAGGGGTTAGCCAACTTTTTCTATAAAGGGTCTGATAATAAACATTTTAGACTTTGTGAGCCAAAAGTTCTCTGTAGTAACCATTCAATTTTGCCTTTGCACCGGGAAAGCGGCCACAGACAATACGTAAATGAATTAGTGTGGCCCAGGTTCAGTAAAGCGTTGGCTGTGGCTTGAATTGGCCAAAAGGCAGCAGTGGAGGACTCCTAATCTAAATCTTTAAGACAGCCAGTCCCCTGTTGCTTATGAAGTCTGCCTGGGTCATTTCCCTGCAAGGCATTTGCTGGGTCCTCTAGCCATTTCCCAAAATTCTGTGGGGATCCTTGAACAAAAAGATCCATTTTTTTTTTGGCTGAAAATTTTTGGAAATGGTTTTGTATATAATTCACATCCAAGGTGAACTGGGTGAACCACGTGTTCAGGAAATCGCATGCCATCACTCAGGAGGATGTGTTTTCTTTGGCCTGTAAGTGTTGACCCAGAAAGAGTCTTACAATTAATTGGTTAATACTTTAAAATAAAGATATTAACAAATTGCTAAATAATGTGCTTCCTATTTTCTTCGCTAAGCTGGAAGGCATGCTGTACTCTGTCCGATTTTTACTTATGGTGACAGTCCACTGGATTGGAGCCGCAGGTGATCCCTTATGGGGGTGAGGAAACATGTATGGGCTGGGGATGTAGCTCAGTGATAGAGTGCTTGCCTAGCATAAGGAAGGCTGTGGGTTCAATTCCCAGGATGGGAAAAGAGAAGAAAAAAAGACCAACATATAATCTCTAGTTTATAATCTCCAATTTATTTTTCTGTTATCATGAACTCTCAGTCTCTCCAACATCCAGTGCAAATGCCAGTTGCAAGTGTCCATTTATCATCTTATACCTGCCTGAACTCTTATGTTATTTGTCTGGTTCCTGCTGTCAATGGGGTTCCTGTGGGATTCTGGACCACAAGTCCTTTACTTCTCTTGAAGCCATTCAAGCGTGATTCCTGTTCTGTGTACTCAGGGATAGGCACGCCAATTTTTGTGATGGGTCAATCTTGAAACTGCATGAAGTTGGGAAGTTCCCTGATTTCCTTTTCTGCTCTATACTAATCGAACCATCACCTCTGTTTTATTGTTGTTGTTTTTTTTAAAATTTTAATTTAAAAAAATTTTAATTAGTTGTACATGACAGAATGCCTTTTGACACACTGTACACTATGGAGCATAACTCCTCATTCCTCTGGCTGTACATGGTGCAGAGTCACACAAGTTGTGTAATCATATATGTTTATAGGGTAATAATGTCCATTTCACTCCACTGTCCTTCCCATCTCCACACCTCCCCTCACTTGACTCTGCACAATCCAAATTTCCTTCATTCTTCCCTATAGCCCTCTTTCCCCACCCCAAGTTTGGATCAGCATCCATTTGTCAGAGAAAACATTTGGTCTTTGATTTTTTGGGGATTGGCCTATTTCACGTAGCATGATATTCTCTAGTTCCATGTATTTACCTGCAAATGCCAAAATTTCACTCTTCTTGAAGGCTGAGTATTATTCCATCGTGTTTATGTACCACATTTGATTTATCCATTCACCCGTTGAGGGGCATCCAGGTTGCTTTACTTCTTGATTATTCATAGCCTTATTTTTTTATTTCATTTATCTACTTGTCAGATTTTTTAAAAATGTAAATGCTCATTTATTTTTCCATGATTAAATACAGGTCCCAGCTATGAACATATTAAACTCTACTAGAAAATGCATCTGAATGTTTATCATAGTCATTTACTGTTCCTATGGGAATGACTAGGTTTTTAAATATGAAGGCAACTTTCTTACTATTGGCAGGTGAGCAGTGTCCTTGAGATCACTTTCTCACTAGCAGCCTTGGTTTGGACACATCCATTCATCTGGCCCACCTCCTGCCCTGTTTTGCAGCCCATATCTGTGAGATGGATGGGGTCAGGGCACATAGATCTGGTAAGACCAGTGACAGCATCCAACATAGATGGAGCACCCTGTGTACTAAAGATGTACCTAAGACTGCCCTGAAATCTCTTATTTTGTTTAATCTTCCCAGTATACCCACTGTAAGGTATACTATTATTACATTCATTTTATTGCTATGGAAAAGCTAGCCCAGAAAGTTCATTTGCCAAGATCAAAGACAGAAGCTGGGATTCGAACCCAGGAAATCTGCTTTCAAAGCCTATTCTCCTTCCCACTGACCTGCACCCCAGCCCCCACCAGTTGTCAGCAGAAGACGATGGAGCAGCATCAAGCACCTTAACAAATAAGTTCAAACCCCAGGTATTGCTGACTGTCTACTAAGCAAGCTATCAAGCTAAAATCTGATGGTTAATAATGTTGCATTCCAAAACTACCCCTATTGTTGACTATCTTGCTTAGTAATAAAAAAGAAAAGATTTACTGTATCCAGGGTTAAACAACCTGGAATAGTAGTGACAATTTTGATGGAAAACTTTAAAAAAATTGCATTATGTGTTTTTAGGCCTACACTTAGAATGAGACTGCACAAAGCCCTACGTTCTCTGGATACTCTATTCACTGAGATTTTTATTTTTATTTTTTATGGGCAAAGTGGGCATTTGGTTATAGCTGCTTTAAAATTTTTTTGAAATGAAGATTAAAGTTGTACCTTAAAACAGGGAATTCTGGGATCTCCATGTCCCATTAGTTGGTATTGCAATGGACCCAAAATGACTTTCTGGGGAGGATTCTCAGTGGCCTGGGACTACTCCTGTGGCTCATTGCTAAGCAAAACCAGGGATTCTTTTACTTAGGCATATCTCATTGTGAAATGCTAGAACTTCCATGGGGCCATGTTAATTTCAGCCCCAGCTTGGCTGAAAAAGCACATGACTTTTCCCTGACAAAACAGAGCAGCTGTCCTCTCAGTCCTCCTTGAGAAATAAGACCTTCAACTCATTATTGATCCAGCAATATCTTTCAGTAACTTGATGGAGAGAAGATGTACTTCCAGGGTGCTCCCTGCCAAGGTGACATCTATTTCTAGGCACAGCGTGGCCTCTCTTATTTTGGAGTACACAATAACAAAAGCCTCAGAATGTGTGTGTACTCACTCTTTATAGAGGTTCAGGGACCTCACAAAACAACAACAACAACAAAAAAGATCTTCCATTTTCCATCCAGCGATTGATGGCAGAACATGAGAAAGTGACAAATCCCAACCAAGTCTGGTCGAATCTGATGAAAACACTCCCTTTTTTCACGGAATTGATTTTCAATCAATTTTACTTTGGCGAATGCTCCGGTCCACATGGAGGGACAGTACAGGAGGGAGCTGATGAAGGTTGTCACTGTGTTTACGATATTATACAGTGTCCTCTCTAGAAAACCTTATTGGAGAAATTTCTCTTTGGGTTCAATATCGGGTAGGATGAAGCCTCTCCAAGCAATTGGTTTCATTTCACTTATGAAGACGATGAATCATGTTTGCCTCCTTCTTTGGGCTACTGAGAAGCTCAGTGTCACATGTGTGGTCCTCCTCTACAAAGGAGGTTAGACTTCAGTGATGATCTAGTCCAATGCTGACCCTGAAGGGCGAGATCATTTTGTCTTTTTTTTTAATCTATTGATTTTATTTTCTCTTGTTATATTGAACAGATTTTAGAAACACAGTTCAGGACGATTTTTTGAGGAAAAAGAGTAATCAGTAATTAATTCCTGTGATGTGTTGTCCCCAGGGATGTGTTACTCTAAAGTTCCAGTTGCTAGTTGGGCACAGAGGCACACACCTGTAATCCCAGCAACTTGGGAGGCTGAGACAGGAAGATCACGAGTTCAAAGCCAGCCTCAGCATCTTAGCAAGACCCTAAGCAACTCAGTGATACTCTGTCTCGGAAAAAAAAAAAAAGGGGGCTAGGGATATGACTATGACTCAATGATTCAGCACTCCTGGTTCAATCCCCAGTACCAAGCAAACAAACAAACAAATCCATTTGCTACCACTAAAATCCCAAAGCCATCTTTGACTTTTCCTTCTTATACCGGCAGTTGGTTCTGCTTAAATTTAGTCATTTAAATCCTCACTGCACTTCCTAAAGTCTAGGCTACCAGTTTATCTTTCTAGGGTCACTGTAATATCTTACTTGGTCTCACTTGCTCATATCTAAGCCATCCCATACCCAACTCTGAGTTTCAGCTATGCTTGAAATCCTACATGACTCCCTGTTATCCTTAGAGTATTGTGCAAACTTCCTAGACGACCACAGTAGCCCCCAGGAAATCTGTATAATGAGCACTCTTGGACCTGGCCCATGGAATATCTCCCATTCGGGATATTTTCCCATTCTATTCCCTTTGCTGAGAAACTCTTATTCTATTTTCCTGGTAAACTTTTATTCAGTACTCCATCTACATGTTCCTTCTTGGAGAGCATTTTTCTGACCTTTAGACTTGGTTACTGATTCTTGTTATATGCTCCCAGAAGCAGTTATGACTTGGGAGATACAGGCAATTGCATTTGATTTTAATGACTTCCTACTACAATCTAGGACAGGTACCATGTCTGTTCATGACTCTACCTCCTGTGATAAAACATAGGACCTAGCACATTAAAAGAACCCAATAAATATTGGTTTACTGGATAACTGAGTGAAATAAATCATCACTAAAGCATCAAAAGAAGAAAAGACCAACACAAAACTATACCCATTTCTGGTGGGTATAGCTTTAGTGATGCATCGATAAAAAACAAAATTAATCTTCACAAGTTGTTCCTCTTATTAAGGGAGACTGAGGCATTTAGACCTAAAGGTAAGAGTTGATTTTTTTTTTTTTTGTGAGTGAGAGAATAAACAGACGATTAACTACCAAGTAATTCAAAGACAGTATTTCATTGCCAAAGTCAATGGTAGCCTCCTTGCCTGCATCCTCCTCACTCAGACAGACAATTAAACCTAGCTATGACATCAAGCATTTCCATATTTACTTCAAATAAATTGTTCTTACCTTTTCTGTACATGCCACAGCACAAGACAACATTACAGATATCCATTCTTGGAACAAAAGTGCTCAACTAGACCTGGGATGGAACAATCTCACTTTCTTTATTTCTTCTATTCTTAATTTGTTCCTAAATGTTAATGAGACGCTCCTGTTTGATACATGTGGGGGATCAGTTAGATCATGGCCTCCATAAAACAGAGCAAAAGTGGGCATGATTATGTTTATTTTTGCTAAAACAAACATTTATAACTCGAGGTTGCTTATAAAGCAACTAGTTAAAACTCTTACTTATAGATGGATTGGGGTCTCCTAGGTGGCTACACTACTCAATTTCTCAAACTCAATTGCATCTTTGTCCCTGGGTTCAATGAGATGCCCTCTGCTCTATAGTGACTTCTGTTAGTTGCAACTGAAAGAACTTCAACTAGTTGAGCAAGAATTTAGTAAATGAGATTTCAAATGCATTAATTGCCTGAAATACAAGCTGTATTGAAAAAGCATAGAATCACATCTTGAAATTATCTTTGTGGGAGAGAATACGCAGGGCTCTCCTTAAAGAGAAATGAAGATTATCTTCAAATATTTGTGTGTGTGTGTGTATTCTAAAGAATAGTAAGTATAACTAGAAATGCTGACTTCTGCACATAGGTTCAGCTCAATAAAATAACCATCTCTTACATATGCATAGAACTTCAACCCGTTATCTGCTCCTTTCTAACTACTGGATTTTGTAGACTTTAAAATGTCATTAAGAGTAAAGCACACTGCTTTGTATATTCTACTAAGAAACAGAAACCACTGCCAATTAAATGGTGATAAAATGCTTTCTTGGTCTTATTTTAAATTTTATACTTCTTAAATGGCTCTTTTATATATTCACATAGGTTTTTTGTTTTTTTTTTTTTGCACTTCTCTTAAAGTACCTCAAGGGAAAGCCAAGTCAAATACATTGGTTGAGGTACTCTTAAAACTTTATATTCAGAGTCCAACACTTTCCAATTGCTTTTCATTTTTCAGTAATTTTTTTTAACACAGTATCATCTTCTACAACATTAAGATCAACGGTACTGTAGTATTTCTTAAAAGAGTGCCAACCATCCTTTGGCAAGTGTTTAATGCTGTAGCTTTCTTCATTTTATAAGAAGGTGTTCAGACAGCACGCGGATTATGATTTTAGAAACAGTGAACTGTGTGTGTTTGTTGGTGCAGTAGTTTATCTTAGAATCAGTCAAATACAATGTTAAAGACTCACACCATAATACAGAGCAAAAATCCCTCCAAGAAAGGATCATTTTTTTACTTCTGCTAAAGCAAATATTTTAATTTCAGGATACTTTTAGTGCATTCTCAAACTAAACCAAATTTGCAGTTACTTGCAAATATAGAATAGCTCCACAAAATAATCAGCTGAAAGCCTCGACTATTCCCACTGACAAGTTTAGCCACGTAACTCTTCTTTAATAAAAGGAACTTGGGTGCAAGTAGGACTGATCAAGAGGAGGCAAGGTTCATGAAGAATAGTTCCCAATTCCCTCAGCTACAAAGAACCAGGCAGGTGGAATAGAAAGACTATTTTTTATTGCAAGAGTGTCTCACCATGTTGTTTAGGGCCTTGCTAAGTTGTAGAGGCTGACTGTGAACCTGCGATCCTCTTGCCTCAGCCTCCTAAGCAGTTGGGATTGTAGGCATGCATTGCTGTGCCACACATAGAATAGAAAGATTTTAAATACAAATGTCTCAAATACATCATCGCCTGTCTCTGCTGCCCAGCCCTCTCACAAACAGCGAAGAGGATTCAAGTTGCATTCTTTTTGAACACTCAAAACATAAACCACTTAATAAAACACTTAAACTGACAAAATATCTTCTATGTACCATATTTGAATTCCTCTATCATTTTTGGTTAAATCATAAGCTCTTTCATATCTAAAATCTAGGGATGATGCCAGGTACATTCAGGGGAACAGGACAGGCCTTTCTATCCTCAAAGGATCCTTTGAGGCCACATTCTCTGGCCTCTGCCTTCTTAGGCAGAAGGGCATTGCCAACACAGTCAGCCTTTCCTATTCTCCACAAGGTCCTTTCTTCCTCCCTTGGTGGCCTTTGCTTATAGCTGAAGAACTTTTTCGAATTGCTTTCCAACCATCACCCTTTAATTTAAGATTCTTGATCTATTCTCTGTATCCCAGATGGGAGAAAAGACTGTCTGAAACCCTGGGGCTGTGGCTAACCCAGAGGATTCTAAGGACCAGGAAGTAGCACTCAGTGAACATTATCAGAAGTAGACAATGCTAACGCATTGGAGAATTAAGTAGTGGTTCAATTATTAGCAGGAAGTTGCACAGAAAAAAATAATCACATATTATTCTCTTCCCACAAAATAAAGCAATGATCTTTTTCTTAGACCTTATCTAAGACTTCATTTTCCAAAGAAGGAAACAAACAAATGAAAAATATTTCCAGTGCATATTTATTAAGAAATCTCTGGTTTTAGGACTGTCAAAATAAACTGAATATAAATAAGACTGAAGAAATTTACAGTGATTTTTAAAATGTATTGTACCCAGTGGTAATTTAATTTCCTTATCAGTCTCTACCAAGAGAAATGGGGGAATGGAATATGTCCAAGTCCAATAATTCCTGAAAAGAATGTATAAGGGAAGCTAAATTGCTTATTGAAACAATTGGGACCAGACCACATTGGTTCAGATAATACAGATACAAGCGGGGAAAAGTCATGAAGGGATCAGTGAGCAATGAGAAGAAAAAAAAAAGAATAAAAATAAACAAAGTGGCAGTTTTCTTTATAATGTGATTCATTTCCAAATAAACAGCAAGTCAAGACAAAACCACATGAAAACAAACGGACTGTCAGTTGTGCTGAATAATCTCCTATCAAGGACTCTGCAAAAACAGATACTTGCTAGATAATAATAAAAATAAATTTCAGAAAAAATTTAAGGTTGTATCTAAAGAAAGAACACAGAAGACTTTATGGTCCCTGTAATTTTTAGGCATTAGAATGATGTGATTCTGTTCCCAAAACAGAACACTGGATATTGATTTCCTATATAACCAGTATAACCAGAGTTAGGAAAACAATTAGTTTTTTGTTGTGTGTGTGTGTGTGTGTGTGTGTGTGTGTGTGTGTGTTTGTACTAGGGCAATCACTGAGCCATATCCATAGCCCCATTTTATATTTCATTTAGAGATAGGGTCTGAGTTGCTAAGCGCCTTGCCATTGCTGAGGCTGGCTTTGACCTCGAGATCCTCCTGTCTCAGCCTCCCCAGCTGCTAGGCTCATAGGCGTGTGCCACCGTGCCCAGTTAACAATTAGTTTTTATATGGAAGTTTTCATATCCTTTGACACAGTCAAGAAAACAAAGCTAGTATGTAGCACTAGGAGACATCTCTAATTTTTGATTTTTAGTTGTTGATAGACTTTTATTTATTTCTATGCAGTGGTGAGAACTGAACCCAGTGCTTTACACACACCAGACAAATGTGCTTCCACTGAGCCACAGCCACAGCCCCTTGAGACACCTCTAATTTTAGGTCTAAAATTAAATGAACATTTAAATTGCTTCATAAGATTTTGAGAAACTTATTAAAGCTGGAACTTCACAGTTCAAGTGGATTATGTTTAAGATTTTGAAGGCTGCTAGTTGCAGGTACCAGGAAATCAGAAATGTCGCAAAAGGGTTTCTAGGCCAGTACGTTTGCACTATCGCCACTGCTCAAATTATACACTGTGCACAAATCATCTGGGAAGCATTGAGATTCAATTAAACTGAGACCTGAGAATTTGCAAGTGTAAAAGCTTTCTTCTGTAGCCTGTGACTTGAACACAAGGCCTACCTTGCACAAGGCCCTCTGTCATGGGATCTTTCACCAGTGACATGTGCACCAAACGGGTGGTCCATGTCTGACTCAGGACATGTCATTAACTTGAATCTGCTCTCAATTATGGTCCTTGGTTTAAAATATCCAAGTCTGAATAATTGCCAACTTTTATAAGAGCTGGTTCTCTCGTTTATTTAAAATTATTATCATAATCAAAACACTGAACAGCTGCCTACTATCTTTTGGGTGGCAGATTGGATTGCAAAAGGAAATACAGACTCCTCCACTTAGGATTTTATCATTGAACATGAATACATTGGTATTGATATGCATGTGATGTTTCAAGACAGGATACTATAATGAATTGATACATATCTTCAAATGGTATCCAAATCAAATGTTTAATTTGTTTTTGGAATAAAAGGGAGATACATAAATACAAAAGTTTATGAAAACCGAGGTAATTTGACTTAGGAAACTTAAATTGCAATATATATTACAGAGTCGTCAATCTTTTTTTGGACAATCCCTTAAGAAGAAGAATGGCATTTCAGAATTGATTTAAAAGTCAGTTTGCTGGGGTGCTTGGGAGGCAGCCTTTCCAGATGCACAAGTAACACTGTGGATACCAACAGCACTCTAGGTGCTTAAAAGAGATACTAATAGTAGTTAAGATGATGGAGAACTAAAGAGTAGGTGCTAGTAATCAATTCTTGAAATAAAATATCGTTTTGACTTTAAAGTACACTTCCTAAAACTATGCCACAAAGTTTTTCCTCCAAAAGACTGATATAAATATCTCTCTTACTTAATGAAATCAAAACAGCATTAGGATTGATTACTTGCATCTGAAAAAAAAAGACGGATCTGATAATGGATTCTGGACTCCCTTGCTGCCACAGCCCTACATGTATTTAGTTGGTAAGAAAATAATCCTGCCAAGCCCCAAGAAACACTCTAGAGACTGGAAAGAGTGCCAAGATGTTAGAAATCTCTCTCCATTCCCACTGTTCTCCTTTCTGTCGAACTCATAAAAATGTACGCAATCTGTACACATTTGTAAAAGTACACTCTATTTATGTCAAAGTAAACTTAAACTTGGAGGTTATGTGTCTTCCACATAATGCAGCTCATTGTTTCCTTGAGAAATGAGGATGAGATATTTTGATACCTGGGGCAATGCTAAGATTATTTAATTTGAGTCGAGTAATTAAGAACAGATTCTTAGTAATAACACTTGATCAGCTTAAACTAAGTTACAATTCACAAAATACTCCTTCCTGAGATTTTGAAATTTAATATCTTATAAAATGGAAAAGCCAAAAATTATTTCTTTCCCAGAATAAGACATAATTATAGACTTCTGAGGCTGGCTGTAGCTACAAGACTAAACTGAGCAAATTTATTGGATATGGTTCCCCTTTCCTATGTCAACTGCTGCCTTATTCTCTTGCTGGATGAAGTCTTAATATTGAAACACAATTTGCTGTAAAGTAAAAAAAAAAAGTGGTACCTTTGGAACATTTCTGAAAGGTATTTTATAGTGCAGAGTAAAACACATCGAATTGAAACATCTGAACTTGAATCCTAGGCTATTCCACATACTGACTTTGGCCATATCATATGATGAGTTTCCTCATCCTTAAAGTTCCTCAGAGACATGAAGCAAGAATTAAAAACACATGTGAACATTCTTGGAAAAAAAATAAGTATGTTCTAAATATGTTACTTTTATATCATATTAGGTAATAACAAGAGCAGCATCTATGAGAAAAAGCATAAAATGTGTTGACATAAATTTAGCTTAGACATGGTAAACTGTCAGCTTATAAACATAACCGCCACCATGTCCCATTTTTAGGGTTTGTTTCTGGGGCCATTACTGATAAGAGTTTTCACAGGAGTCAGGAGATGCAAACAACACAAGATAATTTAACGAGTAAGAATCAATGTCATGAATTGTTAACCAGACATGGGAGAACAGAAAAGGCAAAAAAAATCCAACTATCCTAAGATGTTGTAGGACTTGGCTCTCATAGGCTGGGGTGGGAGTTGTGGGGAAAAGAAAGAATGGAATCCTTATAACTTAGAGCTTCAAGGAGGGATGTAGTGGGGCTGGGACCAAGACATCTGAGAAGTCTACCTGTCAGGTGTTGGTAGCTCAGGGAAGAACTACAAACTGGGATTAACAGCTGCTGCTGAAACAAATGGTAGCTGGCTGGGTGAGAAAGTGAGGCTGAAGACATGCTCACAGGGAGGGAGGCGAATCTGCCTCATTCCTTATTCTTTCTCCTCCTCTACTTATCCTCTAGTGTCTCATCTGGCAGAGCCAAAAGGGGATCAGCTGTAAGTGATAAATGTGGTTGCATGATCCTGGGTCACCACCACAAAACAAAGAGTAGAAGGGTATATTTGAACTTCAGAAGTAATATCTCACCAGCCAACTTTCAAATGTATTCTCCTTTTTAGGAGAAGATCTTTAAAAACATACTAATTTTACTGTTTTTATACTGGCAAATGCTCACCTTTTAACCATAGTTTCTACCAATCCCTGTTACATTTGACTTGATCTGCTGGATCACTGTTCCAAATGCCACTAACTCTTCTGAAGATGCTGTGGGCCATGCTCCAAATAAATGTTTTATACTATGCAGGGAAATAAAGCAATGAGTCACAAAGACCCATCTTTTATCAGGTGTTGCAAAGCAAAGAAGGCAAAAGCTAAGCTGATAACATCTTTTTAAAAAAGTTTTTAAATGTGTTTTAGTTATACATGACAGTAGAATGCATTTATGCAGTTTGAGATATATATATATATATATATATATATATATATATNAGATATATATATATATATATATATATATATATATATATATATATATATGATATAATTTCTCATTTTTTCTGATTGTACATGTTGTAGAATCACATCAGTCATGAAGTCATATATGTACATAAGGTAATAATGTCTGTTTACTTCTACATCTTTGACATATCCATGCACACAGAAATATCTTCAACATTCTGAAATTACTAATCTACTTACATGCATTTATCTAACACAAATTGCTACACGATTTTAATAATGTGACATCTTTATTAGGGAACAATACCTACCATTTGCATGCTTAGCACATGACAAACAGAACTAGATGATTTATATATGTCATTGATTTAATGTTTTTAGAGTTGTGATTATCCCCAACTCACTGAACAAGTGTCGAATTTTATAAGTTCTGTGTCATATCCAAAATATGATCCTGTTGTGTGACAATGTATGGAAATACTCTGGTCTGGATGACTCTAAAGCCTGAGATCTTTGTCCTGTAGTCCACCGTTTCCATATTAATTTTCTATAAAGTGGCCCACTTGGACGCTGGCAGAGAGCAGCATGCAAATAAAGAGATAGAAACATTGCTGTGACCCAGCGAGGGTAACATTTAAGTGATAGTTTTATCCAAGTAAGTTTAAAAGTTGGCTTAATTTTAAATAATATTTTACAGTTCATTCATGTAGGTTTCTTTTTAAAATGCTGTACAATTTGAAAATGGTAGAAGCTATGGATATAAAAAAGTAACTTCAGAATTGTCAAAAGTAAATCTCACAGAATTGTCAAAAGTAATCTGCTGCAATATTTTTGTATCCCTGTACAAAAATATTATAGCAGAGACTGATCCTCTGTCCACCAGAATCCATTCTCCCTTTCTTCCTGGGGACTGAATTAGACTACATTTCCCAGGTTTTGTTGCAGAGGTGTAGTCACACAACTTAGTTCTAGCCAAAAGAATCACAAATAGGAATGAAGGGAAGAGAAGGGGTGGGTGCAGGGATGGGAATAGAAAAGACTGGAATGAATCTAACTTAACTTTCCTACGTACATGTATGATTACACCACAGTGAATCCCACCATTATGTATATCCACAAGACTGGGATCCTAATTAGAATAAGATGTACCCCACGTTTGTATAAATATGTCAAAATATACTCTGTCATGTATAACTAAAAAGAATAAAAAATTTAATGAATTAAAAAAAATAGCAATGATGCACTTTCATGGGCCAAGTCAGAAAAACTCCTAGTGTTATGGTTTGGATGTGAGGTGTCCCTCAAAGCTCATGTGCGAGACAATGCAAGAAGGTTTAGAGAAGAAATGGTTGGGTTATAAGAATCTTAACCCAATTGGTGAATGAATTCCCTGATGGGCAACTGAAGATGTGTGTAGGGTGTGGCTGGAGAAGGTGGATCATTAGGGACATGTCATTAGGGTACGAATTTGGTTTCTGGTGAGTGGAGTCTCTCTCTGCTTCCCTCTGCCACATTCCTCTGCTCCACCTCAAGCCCTGAGGAATGGCGCCTGCTGTCCATGGACTGAGATCTCTAAAACAGTGGGTCTCCAAATAAACTCTTCCTCTTCTGTGGTTGTTCTGATCAGATATTTTAGTCACAGCAGTGAAAAAGCTGACTAAAACACCCACCGTGTCTTTATCTCTTTCCTCTTCCTCAGGGTTGACTTTGATAGCATCAAGATTCTAAGGGGGTAGTGGAGAACTGGGTTGGAGGAGGCCTGGAAAGCTAGATCATCCCGTGAAAGATGATCTACTTGGTGAGTCCACTCTATGCTAGGCTCTTCTGTTTGTGAGAAATAAACTTCTGTGATGATTGCGCCATTTCATGTTTGAGAATATTTGTTTCTACTACTTAATTTATCCTTAGCCAATATACACAGTGGTGTTTAGTAATTATACTACTAAACTAATATCAGCTGATGTTTACCAAACTCTCACTAAAATGTTAGGAAGTGATATAAACATATTACATGTATTTATTTACAAAAGAACTTGACAGGCTCTTTCTCAGATCCTCTCATGCACACAGCATAAATGAGCCTAGTTAGTTGGTCCACAGTTAAAATTAGACTAGAGGCAGGAAACCAGAAAACAAATAGCAAGTCAATCATAAATAAGAGCACTGATAGACAAACTGAGAGCTGATAACTTTACCGCAAAGGACGAGGCAGAAGGAAACCAAACCATGTGAGAAAAAAAATGCAATCTGAAGCCACTTGGTATAGGGCCACAGCTCCACCAACCCTTTCCAACAACCTTTGAGGGAAGCACAATGTAATTGCTTCATTCAATCGTTGATGTTTATAATGACTAAGCCATCAAAAATTAAATTACATTCCCTAAGCTGAGTTTAAGAAAGCAGGAAAATGTCATGTCTCTGAATATTTTCCTACTGACATGGAAAAGATTAAAAACAAAACAAATCCTACTACTTAAGGGATGTGTTTTTTGTTTGTTTGTTTGTTTTTTGTAACAGGGATTGATTGAACCCAGGGGCACTTAACCACTGAGCCACATCCCAGCCCTTTTTATTTCCTATTTTGAGACAGGGTCTTGCTAAGTTGCTGGGGACCTTTCTAAGTTGTTGAGGCTGGCTTTGAACTTGTGATCCTTTTGCCTCAGTCTCCTGAGTTGTTGAGATTACAAGTGTGCACCACTATACCCGACCAGGGATGTGTTTTTGTTAGGTATAAAATTTACTTACATGAATAGATATTTCAAAATGACAGTACATTACTGTTCATTTATCTGGGAAACCATCTTTGAAACATCACAACTATAAATTCTGTCAGAAACTCAGAGTGCGTATAGATTTGATATGGCACAGAGTATCATTAATAGTCTTCCTGTTTTAATGCATTCCGATTTTATGGGAAACAAGCCCTTCAGCTGATGTGAGTCGTAAGAGCCCATTCTCACAAGTTGTTGCCAAGGTTCACAGTATGACGTCTCTCCACCGCTGTCATTGTGGGGCATCTACTGTGAACTGTGTAACTGATCTGTGCTGCTTTTCTGCTGGGATTCGTAATAGCCATACTATTAAACAGTACTGTGCAATCGACCTGGGTGCTGCATTTAGATTGTATTGGATTTCCATACCTGGGGAATGCATGCTTTCATTTTCCTCTTATGTTAAAATTGGTAATGCATAAAATAGAAGATGCCTTTTTATGATGCTGACTTTACAAAGGAGGTAGGATTTGCTCCTAAGAGCAATGCTTGTACCACCAAAAGAGCATTTCTGATTTAGACCAGCCAGCCTATGCAAGAGACACTGTCCAGAGAAAACACTATGAAGGGGAAACAATCCAAATGACAGAAAAGGTAAAAGAAGATGCTTCCTCCCACTTAGCAGGGGAATGTCAGGAGAGTGCAAATTTGGTAATCATATGTTCCTAGTCCCTCCCTCCAAATGCACTGAGGCCTATAAACAGCGAAATCCATTATTCACAAGATAAAGGCCAAGGAAAGAATGAAGACTATTATACCAGAAGCAGTGCAGTCTTACTTGGCAAAGCGTATGACTGATGCCCTTTATGACACCACAAATCTTGTAGTTTTTTTTTTGTTTTTTTGCAGATGTATACACTAAACAGCTGTCACTTCTTTTTATACCTGTTATGAATTTTTTAAAAGTGCTATCAAAGCACTTGTTTTATTATCTTTTCTTTTTACTGTCTTTTTTTTTCTTTTCTTTTTACAGTGGGTCTCAGAGAAGCTTGGAGGCACATCCAAAAGCTCATTAGGTAGAGGTGGAATGAAGTCCAGCCGTGTGTAGGTTCTCTGTGGGGATTCAGGATATTTGTATATGGTGTAAACTGTGGGGAGCCAAAATAAAAATTTTCTAACTCTGAAAATAATATAATTATGAAAATATTTTACCTTTGGAGTAAAAATGTTTGAATTAAAATGATATTTCTTCATCATTAAGAATTTTTAATATTTTATACTTTTTAATTAAACTATATATACTTATGGAAAAGTGCACAAAGTGTGCAGTTCAATGAATTTTTCACCCAACACCCACATGACCACCATTGAAGATTAAAAATTTAAAAAAAAACATGACCAACAAATAGAAGCTCCTCCACTCCCCAGGGTAAACACTCCCTGATTTCTAACATTGGACATTAATTTAGCATATGTATGTATACATACTGGCATCAAATAGTATGCACTATTGTATGTATGGAATTCATCTAAATTGTTTCATGTTGCTATAATTTGTTCATTCTCATTGATATACAACATAGTTTATTGGGATATACCTCAATTTATTTATCAGTTCTAATACTGATGGACATTTGGTATTTTCCAGTTTAGAGTTATTAGGAATATTATTACTGTGAGTATTTTTTACATTTCTTTGATGAACATATTAATGCTTTTTGTTAGGTTTATACCTAAAAGGGGACTCATTGAATCATAAGATACATACACATTTGGGTTTTATTGTTACTGAGAGTTCTAAAGTGTTTCTACCAATTTATTCTCAGACCACTCACAAAAGGGAGTTATAATTGTACCTCATCCTTATCAAAAATTGGTATTGTTGGGCTGGAGCTGGGGCTCAGTGGCAGAGCGCTTGCCTTGTAAGTGTGAGGGTTCGATCCCCAGCATCACATAAAAATAAAATAAAGATGTTGTGTCCACTGAAAACTGAAAAATAAATATTAAAAATTTTCTCTCTCTCTCTCTCTTTAAAAAAAATAAACAAATAAAATAAAGGCATGCTGTCCATCTATAACTACAAAAATTTATTTTTTAAATTGGTATTGTCTGTTGTTTTAGTTATTTTTTTTTTCCTGCTGGGACCAAAAGGCATGATAAGAACAATTTTAGAGGAGGAAAAGTTTATTTGATGCTCACGGTTTCAGAGGTCTCAGTCCATAGTTGGCCAACTCCATTGCTCTGTGCCCTTGTGAGGCAGAAATCACAGCAGAAGAGTGTGACAGAGGCAAGCACCTCAGGCCATGACAATCAGGAAGCAGAGAGAGTGTTCCTCACCAAGGACAAAATATAAACTCTAAAGGCACACCCCCAGTGACCCACCTCCCACAGCCACACCCTACATGCCTGTACTTAACATCCAGTTAATCTCTATCAGTGGATTAATGCACTGATAGAGATTAGGTTAAGGTTCTCATGACCCAATCATTTCTCCTCTTACTGTCTCACACATGAGCTTTGGGGGGATATCTCACATCTAACCTATAACATCTGTCTTCTTCATTTTAACCTTCAGGTAAGTGTGTGGTCTAATCACCCTGTGGTTTGAATTTGCATTTCTCTGCTGACTAATGCTATTGAATGGAGTAAGATTTTTAATTT
This sequence comes from Marmota marmota marmota, assembly GCF_001458135.2. Lineage (NCBI taxonomy): Eukaryota > Metazoa > Chordata > Mammalia > Rodentia > Sciuridae > Marmota > Marmota marmota. The sequence continues at coordinate 26,436,700 of NW_026000241.1, forward strand.
TTTATATATTTCCAAATAAATGCATACTTTACATAATTCTGAGATAGTACAAGAACTCAAAAGTGACCCACTCCAAGGAGAGCCCCCGTGAGCCCACACACCACCTCTGCCAATACCTTTGCAATACATTGGGCATCAAGTACTTCACCTGAATTCAGCGTCAGAACCCTCCCAGCACAATTCATCACACAGACATTTCCAAGCCATCAGAAAAAACTCTCAAAGATAATCTTAGTAGGTAGATGAAGTTTATCGAAAGCAAAGGAGCAGGTAGAGTGGGAAATGCTAAGATAGACTGTTCTAGGTTCAAATTTCAGACGTGCCACTTTATAAAGTGAATATGAATCGATGGATAGTAGCATATTCAATTTGCTGAGCTGATGAAATGGGCAAATGTCTTTATTTCTAGAAAATGTTTTGAGGATTAATTGAGAAAAGATTTATACTGTTTCTGATTCTATTCTCCTTCCCCTTGCTCAAGGGCGGCATTCTGTCTCCTGGAGACAAATATTTCTTTTTTTAATTGGTGCAGCCAATTTGGAAAGCAGTATGGAGATTTCTTGGAAAGCTGGGAATGGAACCACCATTTGACCCAGCTATTCCCCTTCTCGGTCTATTCCCTAAACACCTAAAAAGAGCATGCTACAGGGACACTGCTACATCCATGTTCATAGCAGCACAATTCACAATAGCAAGACTGTGGAACCAACCTAGATGCCCTTCAATAGACAAATATTTCTTAATTTGCACTAATATATCTGTTCTTGAGTTAGTATATTCTTGAAAATACTGCTGCAGATAGCATGAGTTTAAACAACTACTAAGTCATTCAATGAGTAAGAGTCTTTCCCAAATTTTGTCTAAAGCAAGGTACTTTCATTTGGGTCTTTTAAGTCATCCCTAATCATTCACAAGAAGGAAAGAGATTTAAAGATGGAATTAGGAGAAGGTTTGAGTCATTCTCCCATCATGTACAATAGCGCTTATCACCTTTGATACATTTTGGGAATTACTCATTTACTGAGTTCTTAGCAGAACTCCTCAAACTGATAGTCAACCATTGTCCAACAGTACAAAGTTGCACTCTCCTCCCTGAAACAATACGGACTAGAGGAAACAAACCAGTTGTTCCTAATAAAAATACAGCTCTTTATAAAAGATCACAACATCTTAACTGCAATTCTGAAATCCCAGAAGTCTAAATGCCCAAATTTTTCTTCCATAATTCATTTCAAGGCAAGATTTTCTTTACTCTGTCTTCCGTGGCAAAACCATTTTCTAAACCAATGCATGGGTATGTATCAGCTTTAGCTACACTATTTTTGTGGGGACATTTGTGTACTTGGCAGTAGAAATATTGGTGTGTTGGGTTAGGAAGTGCTGGCCAGGATTGGGTTTACGAGTTATACCTTATTTATGACACCTGTATATGTCATCTTTCAAAATTTGAAAGATTTTTAATTTTTAAATAAATCTGGCCCCAGGAATGTTGCTTGAAGGACTAGAGATCTATACCTGGCTTACAACAGACTTTCCTGTCAAACTCCATCTCCTCTGAGAGTTTACCTTTAATTTGAAATTATCTATTTAATTATTTAATTTGATTTATTATTACCTCATAGAGCAGCCAAATGTAGCCAGGTGAATTACCCAAAGTGAAAGCAGACATGGGGAAGTAAAGGACCTCCTATACTCTTGGTAGAAATGTATGTCGACGCAAACTTTTTGAAAGGCTATTTGTAATTTTTTTGAGGATATGCCACATTGACTATAATAGAAAAATATGAAAAAATAAAGTTTACCAACAAGAGACTGGTTACATAAAATTGAATACAACTACATAAAATAACATAATGCAGCTTTTAAAAAGGGGGGGGGGAATGTGGCTCTGCATGTGATGATATAGGCCTCCAGCATAGATCTTTAAGTGAAATAAGTCTGTAGAACAGTATATATTTTGCAAGTTCCGAGGAGGACATACTTATATTCTAGATTGACAACTTTTCCTTACACGTATTTTTCTGGAAAGTGCCAGGCAATGATGGTTGGGGGTGGAAACAAGAGAGAAGGCTTTTGTCTCTTGTATGTGTTTATTACTGTTTGTCTTTCCCACATCCATGTTTTGTTCTTATGATTGGTGCCCAGTTTTTGGAATTCTCATAGGCTCAGGGATAGCGCAGATTGTTGAGTGTCTTTCCTGAGACTAGAAGTGCTATGAGGGGAGGCTTCCAGCTACTAGAAAACTCCATCACTTTCTGGTTTATCAGGATCTCCACTAAATGACATCATGGAATTCCAGTGATGACGTTCTGCCCAACAACTCCAATAACCATCCCCATCACCTCATTCACTGCATCCTGTGCGAGACAGGCCAGCCATATTTTGGTCTCTACTCCAATTGTATACTCTGTGCTTAAGCATTTTGGAATCACTTGTCGTTCTGAGAGTTCCCAATGTCGTTCTGAGAGTTGACAACAGCCTGTGATGGATGAATAGAAGTGTATTTCTGTCTGGGTGCCATGATTCACATACTTTCACTTCCCATTTCCCCTTTTCACCCAGCATGTAGGACATAGCATCGATCTTGGTATGTCAGACCTGAGTACTGTCCCTTCCAATGCTTCCTGAGTGGCCGGCCATAGGAATCTCCCTATTTAAATGGGACAGTAATTATAGATTGAATATTTTTATGGACTCTGTCAAATTTAGTCCATAAATTTAACTTTGCTCTAAATTCACCTTGTATCATAAGTGAAATAGAAATAATAATAATAGGAGAATGACTTTCCACTCCCAGACCATAGTATGTTTAATACTACCACTTCTATCCCGCACACACACATAAAACAAAGGAAAGCAATTTGATGATTGCCTATGATACTGGCATAAAAATGTAATCTTAAGAATCAGATGCTTGGCTGTACTTCAGGTTTTATTATTCTGAGTTTAGTCTTCTTTGTTTTTCCTAAGTATTCATTTTCAAATTTTTAAAAAAAAAAAATCTAAGCAAATTCCAGTCTTCAGCTGATTTTAATATCTAGACCATCCTTCCTGATCTTGGCCAGGTTGGCCTCTTTGTTATTTATATCATGGTTTAAATAACACCTACATTTGCTTTTCTAACCAAGCACTGTCATACGTAAATTGTATAATACTTATCATTATTCCTTTAACTTTATAATTATTCAATTAATATTGGTTTTTCCCCTACTTGCCAGAAAACAAATGTTGCAAAAGCAGAAAGGTTGTCTGCTTTCCTTGTCGCGATACTCAAAGTGATATCAAGCTGTCACTTTGGAGGGATGTTTCAATCCATGGAGGAAGGAGGAATGAATGAATGAGTACTTTGTCACTTCATCTCCCGGAAGTAGCCAGATGCCTCAGGGTGGAAAAACCTTTTTTGGGGGAGGTAGAAACCAGGAAAATATATTTTAAACTAAGATCTCTGGCCATGGTAAGTCCATATGAAGAGCATTTACAAACAGCCACTGATGTCAACCCACGACTTTCCTGCATATCTGAGCCAGGGGAGCATACTCACAAATGGAGGAAAGCATGTGCAGTGGAGAGTAACCACGCTCTCTAGAAGTGATTCCAAAATGCACTGAATTCAGATCTGTCCATGATCACTAAGCCCAGGAAGAACTCAAAATAAGATAGTAAAAGCCAAAATGGAGAATACCAAGGGCCTTCGCTGGACAGGCTAGCATTAATAAAACCTTTACATAAATGTTTAGCCATCTTCTACCACACAATAAAAGCTTCTCATTTTTATCCTGAAAATATGCAGGAGGAAGTTAGAGGAAAATTGACAGTAATGGGAAAAAATGTTAATAGTATCATAATATCTAAGAAGATATAATTTGATTCGATGATACATATGCATCTTATTCTTGGCACTTTTCAGATGAACTTTTTCCCCCAGTAGGTTGTTCTTTTCTAAGACATTCTAAATGAAAGGCTTCACTCAGTTCATTTGGATTGTGTTCTGTTCCTATTCTTTCTCTGAGATTGTATCCTGGCAATTCAGCCCTCCCCTTTGCTCAGGTTGCATGTCCACAACAAGCCCACGACTCCCCAGCACAATGCTGCCTGTAGGTAACATAAGACTTTAGCCCAGAAGGTAAGAAAGGCAGGTGCAATCTTCCACAGAGATGGGAGACAAATCAACTTGCTCTAAAGCCAAGGTGTTGGAGTGGTGCCTGCTTGTTCTATTATCATCTTTCCTTTAATATAACACCTTCATCATGACGATTTAACCACTGCTCGCCACCACGCCCGTGGGCATTATCTTGCATGCAATCTCTGTGCTGGGCACATGACCAAACATTAAGTTTTCAGCAGGGGATGGACCCAGGCTCTTGCTGTCATGGGGCTGACATTCATATTAGAAGAAAGGGTGCCACAGAGGGGTTGCACCTTAAATATCTTACAAGAAAACGTTTTTAAATTTTTTTTAGCAATAAAGCAAATACAATGAAGAATATTTATGATTTCAGTTGGACTCAGGGGTAGTGGGTTGGTGTTGAGGAGGAGAGTGATATATTAGGCATCACAGATCAGGTTTACACAGGACTAAAGATAATAAACGTGTGCTAGGTGCATAGGTCAGGGGTCAGCAATCTTTGTCTTGTAAAGGAACAGATAGTAAATACTTCAAGCTTTGTGGGACAGAGAGTCTATTGCAACTATTCAATTTTTCCATTCTGGGACAAAAATCACCCACCAACAATGTGTCACGGCTATGTCCCAATAAAACTTCATTCACAAAAACAGGTGGCTGGCTGAATTTGGGTGCCCTGTGACAAATTGCCAATCCTGATCTAGATTTGTCTTTTCCTAGCAAGCCTTTACAATGAAGAAGCAACTTTAAACAGGTGGAATTCTTTACCCATGATACACAGGTAGCAATATCTCTGGCTCACCTTGCCATCCTGATTTTACGTAGTTGGTGGATAAAAATCAAAGAAACAGAAAAATAAGCATTGATGATACAACATGATAGAGGCCTAAGATCTTTAAAAGTTATGCACTATAATTTGGGTAAATCCCTGTCATTAAGAGAGTAGTTTCAGTTAGAGCTGAGTAGTTATGGAAATCTTTCTGGAGAAGGTGGGTTGGAAGAATTCCTGCCCTCAAAAATCTAGTCTTTCTTGTCCCATCTACTTTCACCTACCTGTAAACAATTGCTTAATCCTCAGGTCTCACCTCCTATGAGAGACCTCCCCAGACTCCCAAGGCACACTAAGAGGTTCCTTTCTGCAGGGTCCCTATCACTCCTGGGGAAAGCACACAGCACCACGTGAGCACTTTTGTGCATATAAATTATACTGCAGTAAAAAATGACTCAAATAAAAATTGACAATACTGGGGCTGGGGTTGTGGCTCAGTGGTAGAGCACTTGCCTAGCACGTATGAGGCTCTGGGTTCGATCCTCAGCACATAATAATAAATAAAACAAAAGCATTGTGTCTACCTAAAAAATAACTATTTAAAAAAAATTGACAGTACTTATCATATGGTACTGTGTACTGGTAATTTCCATGCTTGAAACTCCAAAGGACTGTGGGAAACTCAAGGGCAGGGACCACCATATTCCTTTTTAGTTTCCATTCTAACTCGATGTTGGCAAGTGGCATATGGGCAGAATTCATGAGTTAAAGTAGGCTAAGATTCACCTGAGCATAAATGGGGATGAAAGTACATTTCCTAGAGGCGGAATCATTTAAGACTTGAGACTATGACCTGTAAGACTGAGTTTAACAAGGCAAGGATGGTGAAGAGGTGAGCTTGATTGTCTTTGGGACACATCTCGAGAATGCCCAGGAGTCTACTGTCCCTTTATGAGTGTACTGTCCTCCATGAGGTAATATTTTATGGTTATAGAGTTACAAAGTATTTATTTTTTATTCCTGATATTTCCATAGGAAATGTGAAAATTGGTTTTTCCTTCCATCCCCAATTATGAAGCTGTATTACTATCTTAGAAAACCATGCAAATAACCACCTAAATGCTTTCACGTTGCTCTCTTTCAGAAGCTGGGAATTTGCTTTGGCTAGATTTCTATTTCAAAGCATGCTTCCTCTTGCTCCTTCATTTTTAGTTTCTTCTTCAGTTTTTCTCAATTGTTGGGGCAGCCATCAGATAGTTTTTGGTCTTGTTTCAATGGGTCTTGGAGTCAATGGAAACCCTAATGGGCAGAATCCTCACTGTACGGTCACTGATTGCTTGTTCTTCCTCTAGCTTTCAGCTCACTGGCACCCTTTTAGCTAAATGACCACAAAAACCAACAAGGAACAGCTTCAAAGCCAGGTTACTTCCGTGTGGGAGACTTTTCTTTTGTACTTCATTATCAGCAATAAAGTTTTGCCTGCCTCTCTTATTCAACTACACAGACTGGGAAGGCTTTCATCAGTGAATTTTCAGGAAACTGGGGAAAAAAGCACCCTTTTATTTATTTTTTGCCTTTAAAATTTTTTTTTATTTTTTAATTTGTTCTAATACATGACAGTAGAATGCATTTTGACACACTGAACACAAATGGAGCACAACTTCTCCTTCCTCTGGCTGAACATGGTGCAGAGTCACACCAGTTGAGTAATCATACATATATAGGGCAATAATGTCCATTTCATTCAACTGTCCTTCCCATCCCTATAGCCCATCTCCTCCACTCACTCCCCTCTGCACAATCCAAAGTCCTTTCATTACCCCACCCCTATTATGGATCAACAGCCACTTATCAGAGTAAACATTCAGCCTGTGCTTTTTTTTGAGGGGGGGGGCGGTTTGGCTGATTTCAATTAGCATGATAGTCTCTAGCCCCATCTATTTAGCTGCAAATGCCATTATTTCACTCCTCTTTATGGATGAGTAATCTTCCATTGTGTATATATGAGGGCATCGAGGTTGGTTCCATAGTTTAGCTATTGTGAGTTAAGCTGCTATAAACATTGTTGTGGCTACATTGACGTAGTATGCTGAATTTAAGTCCTTTGGATATAAACCAAGGAGTGAGAATTGTCTTTTCCTAGCAAGCCTTTACAATGAAGAAACAACTTTAAACAGATAGAATTCTTTACCCATGATACACAGGTAGCAATTGCTCTGGCTCACCTTGCCTTTATGTAGTTGGTGGATAATTAACTGGTCAATTAACTGGTCAAATGGTGGTTCTATTCCAAGTTTTCTGAGGAATCTCCATATTAAAGAGAACCCTTATCATATCCCATGTCACTTCATAGTTGATGAAGGAGTTGTAAGCCATTTTCCTAATGCAGGACCTGTTCTCCTGTGACAATGTCATGCCTATGAACAGACGAGTCTTCCCAAGAGCCTCCTCTGGCAGAGGATTCATATGTGCAGGTCACCCCCAGATCCATCATCTGGAGGTCCTGGGAGGTGAGACACATCTGCCCTGCTCAGGTAAGAACTCCTGACCTGCCCTCTTTCCTATCCTTCCTTGCCTGGTTTTCCCAGAATATTTTAAAACATAAGTCTCTCACCCCATGATGCAAACAGAAAAAATCCAAATGATATCAAAGTCAAAACTGAAAGTCAGTGATGGGTTAAAAAATGGTAAAACTAAAAATTATAATTTATGAAATTATTGGGTGATATTCTGCAAGTTGGAAAGCATCTGAGAATTGGTGGCTAATGACTAATGTCAGACGACTGAATGTTTTGATCCTGCACAATAAATTTAGATAACCCTTTTCCCAAACTTTTCCTACAATCTCTCCGATGGTCTCCAGTCTTGCATAGGTATTTCCCTTCTTTCTGGAGGCTTCATGCGAGTTCTTAGTTTAAACAATTACAGTCCATTAACTCCTCGCCCACCCAATTTCCTGAACTCTTTAATTCTTTTATAAGCCATTGTCAAAAGGACCAGTAAAACCTAACCCGAGCAGCCACTGAGTGGAGTCCAGTGGGGACCGTGTGTAAACTCTGACAAAAGTCAGCCACACTGAAATGATCAGGCAACAAAGGACGTTAGGGAAATTAGTGAATAGACTCAGTTACTTAAAATTACAATGTTGAAAAAGTAAATGCGGCAGTGGGGAAATGATGCCAATTAAGCAGTCCAGTAATGGGCAAGAGGCAGGAGAGAAGTCACTTTGACATTCATAATCCAGCCCCTTCACTTTCCAGGCATTTAGTCAATGCCTGTTTTCTGCCACCAGTGCAAAAACTACTTGGAAGATTTCAACCATATTAAGGCTTTTTTTTTTTTTGAAAATAAAGGGTGCCAGCTATGAAGACCTCACCCTTAACTTCAAAGCCCAGGAAGGAAGGACTGTAAATGACTCAAGTGAAATCAGATGACAATACTTCATGCTTTCCTTTACTCCAGAGGCCAATTTCTTCCTTTCCTTTTTTTTTTTTGTTTGATGGTCCAGTACTCTGGCCACCCCCAGAAAGATTCCAAAATCCTCCCTCAATTTTTTATTTCCACTATTGGCAACCTACACCATTAGAAAAATCCATCTTTTAATATGTATCTAAATGCCTCGTACTGTCATTTGGGTTTAAATATATTTCTCCCAAGCTTTGGCTTTAGTAAAAATAGCAGACAGCTGGTCACCATGTTCCACATCATAAACCTGTTGGGAGGATGTATGGCCAAGGGGGTTGGCTTGCACCAGAATCACTTGGAAAGCTCATTGCTGGCTCCACCCCCAGAATATTTGTTTCCTAAGTCTGTTGTGCAAACTGAGAATTTGCATTTGTAACATGTTCCTCGATGATATTGATTCTGCTGGTCCAGGAAACCACACTTGGAGAAAGACTACTCCAAACCAAGTCAAAACTGTTATCTCAAAAGCGACAGCAATGGTTCCCAAATTGTGCTGCATATCAGGGTGATCACTGGTGTGCTTTTACATATACAACGCTCTTTACACCAAGTAAATCAGAATGTCTAGGTGTGGAAGCCAAGCACACATATTTTTCAAAGTTGTCCTAATGATGATGGCATGATACAGGCAAGTTTAAGAGCTACTGATCCTTGGGACGAGGTCTTGGACTACAGGGACAACACCTGAGACTACAGACCAGGAGGAGGAAGAGCAGCCTCAATTAACTGTGACCTTGGTACAATCCCTGCATTTCCTCAGTCTCTCATTTTTCATTTGTCAAATGGGACCACCATCCCTGACCCTCCTCTCAAACATCTGTAGAAGGAAAATACATCAAACAAAAGCAAAATGTTTTTGAAAATTAGGAAGCGGCCTAGAGATGTAAAGAATAACAAGACAACCTGTCCTGCTGGAGTGAAATGCAAGGGCTTTGGCATCAGGAAGACACGGGTCAGAACCCCGATTCAGAGTAGCTCCACAATCTCAGCAAGTTATGTAACTACTCTGTGATGTAGTTTGCTTTATGAAATGAGAACAGCAGTAGCTTCCTCATGGTGTTCCCCCAGAGTAATTTTGCTATCTTTCCCAGATGGTGTAGGTGTTCAGTAAGTCACTCTGAGGCACATGTGATGGGTGTGTATACTGTATACACCCCATTACTGCTTGATATCAAGAAAGCATTCCCTTGAGAGAGCTTTTAAGAGAAGTTAGTGATATTCACAGTGAACAGGCCAGAAAATAGGATCGAATAGATTTCCTATAGGAGGACAATGACAACTGTGGATATATAAAGAGCCATCTCAGTTTAAGTAACTCAATGGCAAGATCTTAAGGCAACAGTGTCTCCAGAACTGCTGGGTCCCATGGCCTTCTCCTCTGTGTCTGGACAATAAGTATTTACAAGCCAGCTAGATTCTCAGACACTGTGTGCTGAGTGTTTAGCCTGAACATGGGGGAACACGTGGATCTTGTGTGTGATATTTTGTTCTGTGTATACATGTTTCTCTTGGAACAGACAATAAGCTCCTTGAATCTCATAAGGTTCATGTTTTCCTAGAGCACCGAAGGGTGACGATTCTAGGTGATTAATAGCCATCAATTTCTCATCTGTTTCCAGAAGGCCCTCTTTTAATTGAGCTTCTGCAAAGTTTCCAGAATAATCTTCCCCCAATCCCAAAGCCATCTCTTTGCTTAAAAGCATTCCATGGTTTCCCGCTGGTCTTGGGATCCAATTTAAATTCCCTGGTATGGTTTACAAGGCTCGTTGTGATCTGACCTTTGCTAACTTCTCCAAGCTTGTCAGGGTGGGGTATACCCAGGGCTTGCTGTGATGGTGATTTTAGCTTGAAATCCAGCTCAGCCTCTGACATCATGTGCATCTGCCAGCAAGTTCTTCAATTTCTATGAACTCAGTTTATCTGAAAAAATGAGAATGGGACTACCTTCGGGCGGAGGGGGGGGGGCGGGGGGGCGTTGTAAGACAAGAACTGCTCCTTGTGAAATACCAGATATGTTACAGACATTTTCAATAAATAAATTTTGGTACTTTCAAATGTGTAGCTCCTGTCCCAGAAGCTCTGAGCTCTTTCAACCCTCTATGCTACATTGGTGTCTTTTTACCTTTGAATGGGCACATTACTCTCTCTACCTCAGCAGCTTGAAAACCTCTCACCCTCCAAGACCCAGAGGAACTATGTCACCTGGGTTGCCTCTCTTACCCAAGAGGAGCGAAGCTGCTCCCTTCTCTGATGACTCTGCCCAATTCTACCATGCTCTTACTCAACTGATGACGGTTCCATGCTTGTATCTCAACCCCAAAAGGTGGCTTCATAAAGATCAAAAACTGTTCCACACTCGCTTAACAAAGAGCGTGACCTGCATAGAGTAGGTGATCAATGTTATCTACAATGGTTTGGATAGGTGGTGTCCCCAAAAAGCACATGTGGGATACAGTGCAAGACTATTCAGAGGTAGTGGGGCACACACCTGTAATCCCAGCAGCTCGGGAGGGTGAGGAAGGAGGATCTCAAGTTCAAAGCCAGCCTCAGCAAAAAGCGAGGCACTAAGCAACTAGGGTGAGACCCTGTCTCTGTATAAAATACAAAAAGGGCTGGGGATGTGGCTCAGTGGTCAAGTGCCCCTGAGTTCAATACCCAGTACCCAAGGTGAAAAGAAAAAGAATAATATTCAGAGGTGAAATAATTAGATTGTGAGAGCTGCAAACCTAATCAGTAGATTGATCCATTTGAATGGATTAACTGGGTGATAGCTATAGGAAGGTAGGGTAGGTGGCTGGAGGAAGTAGGTTACCAGGGTCTTGATTTGGGGGTTATTTTGTCCCTGGTGAGTAGAGATATTTTTGCTTCCTGCCTGTCATGTCCTGAGCTGCTTTCCACTGTCACATACTTCCATCATGATGTTCTTCCTCGCCTTGGGACCAGAGCTATGGAGTCAGCCCACCATGGACTGAACTTCTCAAACAATGAAGCCAAGTAAATTTTTCCTCCTCTAAGCTTTTCTTGTCATATCTTTTGGTCACAGTGATGAGAAGCTGACTAATGTATTATCTAAATGTCCTCCTCACAGTTTCTCCTCTGCTGTGTAGATGGACTCCTTGATATGCCATAAGTTCACAGAGATCAGAAGCCTTCTTATCGCAAGGTGCTTTTCAGAGTCAAAGAACATCAGGCTCCTCCCCAGACTTCTTGCATCAGAATCTATATTTTTTTAACAAGATTCCCAGGTGATTTAAATGTATGTTAGTTTGAGAAGTGCTTTCCTAAACACCTGTATACCCCAAGAAGGGCACAGTAGGCATTTGATAAAAGAAGAGAATATGGATGACTGATTATAATAGTGAGAAAGTGAAAGAATTCAAAGTGTATTTCAATCCCATCTGAATGCTGATGATAGAAAGTCCTATATTTTAGTCTAGGTAACACTGTGGCAATGATTTCCAAGCTCTAGTTTCTCAGTAAGTCCTGAGAAGTATTACTCCTAATTTTCAATAAAATAGATAAATGAAAAAAAAAAAAAACAATGCAAGTCTGTCCTAACCTATATACTTGCATACAAGGAGACATATCACAGAGCTTTAGAAGGGACTGGATCACAGAACTAAAAATGAAACAACTAAAACCTCATCTTCCATGGGAACAGGTAGCAAAACTCATGAACAGTTACTTGTCCCCTATGAGCATGAAAGTTTGAATTCACCACCTGTATCAGAGCATGGGATGTCCATAACAAGAGAGTGATCCGGAGTCAATGTCATGTGAGCATCACTGGTACTTTAAGTGAGGGTGAAATGCCAGTCAGTTGAATCCACAATTGGAATATCGTAATCTAAAACCCCCTCTTTCAACAAATGTATAATGCTACCAGGACTGTCTTAGTTCTTCTAAGTTGCAGAATCAGTCTTTTCCCCCTACCTCCTAAATAAATGTTAGAGACTAAATAAGGACACAAAGAAAAATGACAGTTATTCCTTACACTCGAAACTCATGTTCAGGTGTCATTATCTGGGAATCCATTCAGTGGGAAAATGTTCCCATAATCAATAGCAATTACCTAGCAAGATAACACACGTCTAGGGGCATATTTTATCAAAAATAAATCCCAGGTGATTTATTTTAATCAAAAACAAAATGTTCACAAAATTGCACAATTATATTTCAAGCTTGTGTAAATATATCAAAATGATTTCTACTGTCATGTATAACTAAAAAGAACAAATAATTTAAACAAACGTCCAATATTCTTTGCTTTAAAAAAAGGAGCAAGCTTATAATTCAAGTCAAAAGAAGTTATGTACCTTACTGGCACACAGAGAATGAAGTGGTAGTGAAAATAAAGGGAGAACTAATTTTTGCTATGTTTCCTGTAAATTTTGAAAGAATGCCTGCTTAAAAATTAGCAGAATAGAAATACTTTACATGGGAACAGAGCCCCACATTTGGATGGGGGAGGGCATTTAAGATCTTGGGCAAACAAATGAACAATAAAAGTTCTAAATGAAACTAAGAGAAAAAGGCATTTGGAGTATTTGCTTTGCCATCCTGTTCTCAAAAAGAGCTCAAGCCTCCCAAGAGTTTGCAACCTTTTTGGATGGACACTTTTTGTTTTTCCCCATCACTTAACAGATGGGAAAGATTTTGTGAACATTTCTGAGCAACAGACAGGACCGCCTCTTCTCTCTTAAGTGCCATGTCAGCAGATTGCTGGTGCCTGGCTGTAAAAATCACTTGTTTCTACTTTTCCCCAATCTCAGAAAGATGCCTCTTAAGCTATAGTGAGGCAGACCATAGCCATTCAATTATCCAAATACCACAAGTCTATAAAAGAACATCGTGCTACAATTGGCTTCTTAATTTGGGTGAAACGGTATGCCCCAACACCTTTCCCCACATCCACTAAACCCATCTCCAAACAACATCATCTGATTCAACCACCTTGCAGGATGCATTTTTATCAATTTTGAGATAACTTGCAGAATATGCAGACCCCAACCAACACCATCGCAGAGCACCACAGAGGGAAACATAAACCCTGGACTAAACCTTTTTACATGAATACTGACAGTAGCAGTAACAGATTATACTTTTTGCCTTTTTTTCCCCTGATACAGATGTTCAGATTTCAATTTCCAGGAGGCTTTTAAATGTATTCAACTGTTTAATGTGACAAATGTCTTTTAGTGCCCGCTCCACAGATATTCCAGTCATACTTAGCTGCATGCATTTAGGTCTACGACCACTCAGAGAGTAAGTGGGGGAAAATCTAAACAAACTAAAATCTAATTGTGAAGTCTGTAAAATTTATATCGACCCCATGTGAAACAGATGGTGGATTCTGTAGACGGCATAAAGCAAAACGAACTGTCCAGTTTAAAGTTTGGTTGGAAGCCGCTATTTCCTAGGGGGAAAAATACAAAGGCAAGTCTCACCCCTCCTTGCTCTTTCCTATTCTCTACGGACTCCCTGTGCTTAGGAAGAAAGAGTAGCTTGAGAATTCATTTCCCTAAGAAAATTCTAAAATCCTAGGGACAGGCTGAGGTCAGCTGCCTACCTTTACCATCAGGAGACAAGATACCCTCAAATCTCAGGGAGCATCCGGGTAGCACTGTACACGTCTCTGCAAGTCTTGCAATAAATAAATACCTTTCACTCACTTGTGACCATTTCTTTATTATAGTTGACATAGGCTTGCCCAGGGGACCGACTTGTTGTCCCATAAAGATCCCTAAATAGACACTAGTGTTGAAACATTTAATCTAAGCCCCAGGATCAAATGGCTACTACTGCCAGGGACAATGATAGAAAAATCTACTCCCCAATTAAATAATTGCATGAGAAGCTATGACTGTTCATTATGTCCTTTCACCTAGTTCAAATTTCCTGGAACATGGCCAACCAACTTCATATTTTATTTTAATAATAAGCATGTAGTACTTGTGAGATCAGGGACTACTTTAAACCTTTCTTGAAGGAAAACATCTCTCCACCCCCACCCCCATGAAAAATGAAGTGTGAGTTTGAACAGGAGATGGTTCTTGAGATACACCGTAGGACAATTTTTCATGTACATACTGGCTTTTTCTGAAATTCTCTGCTCACGGTTAAAAGTTAGCCTTAATTTGGAGGAAGGGATTTTTGTCTCCTTATTACCATTAATATTTTATGTTTGTCTAATCTGGACTTTATATAAAAAACAAGAATTCATTTTCTATGTTAAGGGGTAGCACCCCAAAATTCTAATAAAAATATTTTCCCCCAAGGCAGCAACATCCACTTTATATGACAGCACAAGACAACAGGAAGGTATTCAATAGAAAATGTTCACAATGATATTTTTGGACATTGTTTTGGAATTTTTAACTTCTTCAGAACACAGTGGGGTATGATAGAAGCGATAGTGGCTTTTTTTTTAAGTTAAGGAAGTTATATACTGAACATAGATAGTGAAATATTTCTTAAAATGAAAACATATGCAAAACAAGTTAAACATTAGTTTTGAAACGCAAAGCTGTTAGAACAATGAACATATACCAGAAGTGTGGAGATTTTTTGTTTTCTTTTTTTTTGGTACAGGGATTGATCTCAGGGGGCACTTAACCAATGAACCACATCTCCAGCCCTTTTTTGGATTTTATTTAGAGACAGGATCTACTTGAGTTGCTTAGGATCTTGCTAAGTTGCTGAGGCTGGCTTTGAACTCACGACCCTCCTGCCTCAGCCTCCCAAGCAGCTGGGATTACAAGCAGGTGCTACCATGCCCAGTGGAAAGAATATCTTATATTCGAAATTTTCCTCAAATTCTTATTTTTCTTAAAGAATTAAAAAGCACTAGAGTGCATGGGTTGTCACCTTTACAACAGGTTTATTTTGAATTAAGTTATTTTTAGTGATATGCAAAGGTGCCAAGATGTGAATTGGGTCTCATAGCTTGTGTAGTGCCTTCAAAGGGAATGGATTTTCAGTTCTTCAAAGATGACCAATATTTGGGGTACTTTGTACATTCATTTGGCTAACTATGGATTTTAATTACTATTTTCTGTCCTTTCTTTAATACATTTTTTTTTCCTCAGGCATGTCAGTCAGTAGAGCAGGATTAAAGTTATATCCCATATCAGGTCAATATTAAGGAATTGTTCTCCAAGGCCCATTGATTCTTGTGTCAAGTGGGGACTCTGCGGACCAATTCACCAACATCTGGGAACCCTCTTTCTCCTAATTTCAAAGGATTCAGATTTAACTAGGAACACAATCTAAGAAAGGACTCTTTCCATTCCGACTCCCAGCATCATTCATATGGAAACTATTTATCAGTCCAAACTCCTTTAAAGAGGAGGAAATGAATTGTAAATGATCTTGGCTTCTCTTTCAAGGAGAGGGCTTGCTATTGCTGAACCTCCCTGAGATAAAACAATGCAAAATAAAACAAATAAATTTAAATAATGCCTATGTCAACAGGTGCCCAAAATTAAAAATGGACTAAAACATCTTCCCTTCAGATCACTTTAGGGCCACTTCAATGATACCAGCTGTTAATTTACTAAATAGAATGAACTGATATTAGCCAGCATTTCAACCTCTTCTTATAATTTGGGAGATATTCATGGGATATGATCCAGTGTACATCACTGCCTATAATTCTCTTTTGTTTTCTTCATTACTTCTTTTATTGATACATGCTAGAATAACATTCTCAGTCACTAAAATATGGAGCATAAACTATGCAAAATTTGTTGTACACTCTCATTTATTCTAATTTTGTGTTTTTGTGATGTATTACTCTAGTTTAGGCATTATAATTCATTTGAAAAAAATATGTATTTTATGAGTAGGCTATTGATCATAAAATATCTTTTGCTTGCAAGGTGACTTTTATAGAAGAAAACAAAAGTAAACCAAAAATAAATTCTGTTCTTCTCAATGAACACTTAAAAAAAAAAAAAAAAGAAAGAAACCAACTTGTCTCCCTCTATTTTTCTCTCTAACCTTTGAGAAGAATCTGGAGTTACTTTCAGGAACTTAGTATCAATCTTTGCATTCTAAAGAAATGTCAACATAGAAAGTTCCACAGCCTCCTTTTGAAGTTCCACTAGAGGGGGCAGGGTGGGGAGACGGCGTGGCATTAAATTCAGAAAATACTAGAATGATGGGTCTGCAAGCTATAGTGTGATAAAGCTGCCAAGAAAAAAAAAAGTCTGTAGTTTCCTTCTTTTTCATTATCAGGGGAAAAAAAAAAAGAGAGAGACTTGTGCCCTTTAAAAAGAGCTTTCAGAGGCTCCCTGGTCCATGACTTAGCCACTTGTCAGGGACTCTTGGGAGCAGCTTTTCAATACTAATATCTTCAAGTACTAATGTCAAATTTTGTTTTTGGAGTAGCAAATATCTCTGGTTCACCAAATAGCTCAGCTTTTCTTTGGAAATGCCCCACCATGAATACATGAGCTTTAACATCTATTCTTTGATAAAGCCATCTTGAGGTGGTCTGACTTTTGTTTTCTTTCCTCTCACAAACACACTCCTCACCATGATTAATGACCTCCCATTGGGTATATGGAAAATTTCCCAGCCCATTCCCTTGAGAATGCTCTACTACATGGATTTCTAAGCAAAGCTAGATTAAAAGAGGAGGAGCATGAGCTATAGTCCCCCTACCCCACAGCCATCAATTATATACAGCTATAAATCAAAGTTTTCAGCCTGAACAAAGACCAGCGTGGCAAGCAAACAAGGGCGGTCACGGGCAGATTGTTTTGAGAACGAATAAAACTCTTGACAGAACACAATGGAGTTGGGAAAGCCACTGTCAATATCACTCTGGAGTTGAGCTGATTTATGAAGAATTAGACATGGTGTATCAAGTCACTGCAGGATTGATAGAGAAAATAGCCAAGAGAAGTGTGAATGAGCTAACATGAAACCAGACGAAGCTCTTCCTTCCTTGCAAGAATGTTAAGCCGAATAATGTTTCCATCCATACAAATTTGATCCCTTAGATACCTATTGTGAAATTTGAATGCCCCCCCCCCCACATTTCCTACTATTTTTGGTCTCACTGTGGGCAAACCGACTGCTCTTTGCAACCTTCTCGTGAACCGTGATCTCAGGCTCACACCTTCCTCCTATTTTGTTCCTACACTTGGGAGACTTTAATTTCACTTGTTTCAGATACTGCTTACATGCTCCACATAAAAATCTATTTTAAATGGAGAAACAGGAAAATATTGACTTTTGTGAAAACAAATGGAAATACCATCAGAAGGCAAAGTCAGCAGCAGAAGGCATGAAATTAAATAGATGATGCTATAGTTTTTCAGCAAGTTTTTTTTTTTTTTAATCAAGACCTCTCATATGTCAAGAGCTTTCTCTATTAGAGGTGAAAATGGCTTACACCTGTAAAACATGTATGCACTCAAGTCAGAGAATAATAATTCTAATGAGAACAACTGCTATTACTATTAGATAACATTTATTGAGTACTTAATACGTACCAGGAAATCTTCAAAGAAATTTATGTGTATTATCTCATTTATTCTTTAGAAAAGAAAACCTATGAAGTATTTGCTATTATTCTCCCCCATTTAATGGTAGAAGAAATGGATAATTTGCCTAAGGCTACATCACTAAGACAGTATACAAGTAAGACAGGAGATATTCTGGCTTTACCCAGAAAGCACGGCTTCTTGAACCCTTAATCTTAACTACCTCACCTGATTCCAATTTTTTGCAAAGTAAACAGTTTTTTTCTGAGAAAAAAAAATTCCAACTTCCCCCAATCACTTTTTTACTTTAGCAAGTTGTAAGCATCAAATCAAATGACAGAGTATGCAAATATGAAAGGGAAACACCTTTAGAACAAAGGAAAATCTAAAGTTTTCTTGCTCAGAATTACTTTCCTTGTCTTGATAATAAAACTGGTATTTCCTATGGATATCTCATTCCATGTTCTTCCTGGTGGTGGGGGTGATAGAGGGTTAGGACAGGACTGAAGATGGGGTGATATATGGAGAAGGCCTAATTAGAATTCACTAGTCCCACAGTCAGGGTATAATGTGAGTGGATATGACGTGGCCCACTTGTGCCCAAGGCCATTAAGAGGTGAGTGAGCCCCATTATGCTCTTTCTCTCCAACCAAAAAACATGGATGTCGTGCTTCATTGTGAACATGCTAACTTACCATAGGTATGCACAGGGGAGGGTGGTGGCAAAGCCACAAGAGGAAGGAGGCCGAGCCCCTGGATCATTGTGTGGAGAAGAGCTGCTCCCAACCTATTACAGCTTGTACTATAAACAAGAAATAATTTTCCTTTAGGTTTAAACATTTGCTTTTCGATCCATGTGCCAGAGCAGATCAGCCTACCCTCATTAATGCAAGAGTAGTGCAAATCAAGTATAGCTACACTTTAAGTCATTGGATGTCACAGTGAAAATCGTGGAAATGGGTTTGAAACAAATCTGAACAGTCATGGAGGAGCTGAGTCACCAACACACAGTAAAGATTATGAATATGAGAGCTTCTTACTTTATCCTTTGGGAGGAAGTAAGCTGTAATTAAGACAGAGAAACTGTTGGTCCGTTGTTTCACTATGTAATTTTGTTATACCAATAATGCCCAAAGCATACTTCTTATCAAAATTTAAAAGATCCTTGAGAAATGGTTTATTTAGATTTTCCTCATTCCATGAAAAGGTGGATAGAAGTAATTAAACTGAGAATAATTAGTTCTTGCTTCAAGGTAGTATAATGCAATGGTTTGGATCTGGAATATGCCCCCATGTGTTAAGGCCCACATATTAAAGGCTTGGTTTTCAGTGTGGCGCTTTTGAGAGGTGGTGGGAATGTTAAGAGGTGGGCCTAGGGGGAGGTCTTCAGGTTGTTGTAGATATCATCTAGCAGGGGACTGTGGGATTCCCTTCTCTTCCTTTTTCTTTTTTTTACTTCCTGGGCATGAGTTGAGTGGTTCTGTTCTACCACGTTCTCCCTGACATGCTCTCGGGACTTTCTGCAGGCCCCAAAGCTAATGATCAGCTGACCATGGACTGACACCTCCACAACTGAGCAAAAATAAACCTTTCTTCTTTATAAATTGACTATCTCAGGTATTTGTTACAGTGATGGAAAACTGGCATCATCCTGTTGTTTATATTTTACACTTACATTTGTTAAAGAAATTCTGTTTAATTCTCAAATTCAAATAGATTATATCATTGCTTGCCAAAGAATAAATCCCAATTGATAGTCCATTTTTTTTTCTTTTTGACCTCACACAGCACATCTTCTGTGATCCCCTTTTAGTATTCTGCTTTTGAAATGATGCATGCCTCACACCATCTTCAAAATAATAGATACTATTAATCTATAGCCAATCTAACTTAAAAAGTTGTAAGCTCTGCTTTATAATTTTATATTGAAAGAATAATATACAAATGATTCTTGTCTGTTGTGATTATTATATAGAAATGTATTGTGAAGTAGTGGTGAAAATGCTGATATTTAAGGAATAAATCAACTTATGTTGGAGGTGTCTATATTACTTGGCAAATGCTCTTTTAAAAATGTACTTAAAATGAGTTAAATATGATTTAATATTAAGATTAAATATATATATATATGTATATAAATTTTGATATATATAAAATTAGAAATAAAACCTAAAGATCTGGAAAAAATATTTTAAAGCCCTAAACAGATGGAATATAAAAAAGAGAAAATGCAATAGTAATATAAAGTCAGAGAAATAATTGCAAAAATTTCTCCGTGCATTGTCTGATGAATCCCAAAAGAACAGCTCACACATCCCTTTTAAAATGGAGTTTTATAGATTCCTCCCCAAATGTCAATAATTTTCTAGTCATAAAAATATCTGAGAATAGTTTGTTGTATATGGAAAAGTTAATTATGTGTAAAGAATAAATGTGGATATCAACATATTTCCAATTCACTAAACAGATGATTAAAAATCAAGAAAAAGATAAAAAAGTTTATAACTGCATTATAAATTTAACAATGGAAAAAAAAAAAACAAGTACACTTACAGGTACCAACCATGACAGGGTGACATTTAACTTCTTGTTAAACCTCTTGTTGTAAGCAACTATGAAGCTGGACAAAATCCTTGAAGCAACTGTTTTTAGACAGTGGACAGGATAAGTCTGTGCTCATTGAGGGAAGTGAAACACATGGCTAAACTATCTCTCCAGGAAAAATTTTACCTATTGTGGTCAGAGAGAAAAGGGACTTAAACAGAAAGTGGCAGGTGTGCTGGACAGAAAAAAAAAAAAAAAAAGAAGATTGTAATTTGAAGCTGCTGAGTTACATGGAGTTCAAGGAATAGGGTACTAAAGAGGAGGGAGATGCACAAGTAGGGGCCTTTGAGAGTACACAGAGGTCCCACTTAGTCCTTATCCAAATACTAAGATATCCATCTAGAGGATGAGATTAAATGAGGTCTTCCTGAGAGTAGTCACTGGGAACTAGGCTATGAAAGATTCCAGAGGCCATCTGATACTGGACCAATTATATCAATATGAACAGACCTAGCTGATTGTCCAGAGCATCTAGATGAAACTTTATAATTGTAGTCACAACTTAGAAACATGTCAGCTCCAACCCAATAATAAGAATTACTTCAAAATTTTCTGGGGGAAAAAAAAACTAAAACCAGGCTTTATTCTATTAGAAATGAACAGGTAATAATTGAGATAAAATATACTACCATGGATAACAAAAGAAAAAACCTGAAACAAAGATTAAATTAATGAAGTACATATAAGATCTGTACACTGAAAACTCAGAAGTTTCAAAAAATCTAAATGCAGAGATATATCAAGTTCATGGCTTACAAAACTCAATACTGTTAAAATGTCTATTTTCCCCTACTAACCTATTGTATTCAACAAAATTTCTGTCAAAATCCCTGCAGGCTTATTTGTGGTGTTTGACAAGCTGATTTTACAATGTGGTAATTCAAAGAATTACAGTAACCAAAAACAATCATGCAAATACCCCACAAAGTTGGGGACTAGAACTACTTGATTTTACCTTAAAGTTGCTGTAATTAAAAGAATGTTGTGAAGATGGACAAAATGAAAAAAAAGTATAGAAAATTCAGAAATAGAAACACTTAAGTGGTCAATTGATATTGGGTTTTTGCTGTTGATTGTTTGTTTGTTTGTTTGTTTTGGTACCAGGGATGGAACCCAGGGGTGCTTAGCCACTGAGCCACATCCCCAGCCCTCTTTATTTTTTGTTTTGAGACAGGCTCTTGCTAAGTTCTTAGGACCTTACTAAATTGCTCAGGCTGGCTTTGAATTTGCCATCCTCACGTCTCAGCCTCAAGAGCCACTGGAATTACAGGCATGTGCTACCATGCCTGGCTTGGTCAACTTATTTTTTGACAAAAAAGAAAAAAACAATTCAATAGGGAAACAGACATACGTTGATCAAATAGTGTTGCAAAAATAGTATTAATAATAAACTTAAATCTTAATTCTACACCATAAAAAGCAATTTATAGTACTTAAAGTACCTAGTATAAAACAAAATATTCTAGCTTCTTGAAACTAACAAAAATATTTTTTAATCTTTTGGATGAGCAAAGATTTCTTAGGCTATTGAAAACAATAACCATTAAAAATGGTAAAATAATTCATTAAAATTAGTAACTTTTACTCATCAAAAAGTCAAGAAAATGAATTAGAATCCCATAGACTGGAAATATTTTTACGCATCTCTGTTTATCTATCACTATCTGTATATATCTAAAAGCATTTATGTCTAGAATATATAAAGAAACTCTGGAACTCAGTAATAAAACTCAGTAATTAAAAAGAAAACAGACTTGTGCAGCCAATTTCAAAGGAAGAATTATTAATAAATAATAAGTATATAAAAATGGTCAGTCTCATTGCTTTGCAAGGATATTCAGATTAAAACCAAATTCAGGTGTTGCTTCATACCCCCAAAAAAGGGCTACAATTAAGAATGGAAACACCAGACAAGAATATAGACAACCAAAGCTCTCATTCATCAAAGGTGGTACTGGAAGATGGTAAAACCATTCTGCAAATGTGTTGACAATTTTGTGTAAAGCTAAATATATACATGTGTGTGTGCGTTTGTGTTGTTTATACATACATATATTGTACATTACATAATTACCTCATATGTACACATGTATGAAAATTTTCTATATATTACAATTCTACTCCATAGTTATTCAAGAAAAATGAAAAAATAACTATAAGATTTTGTACAAAAATGTTCATAGAACTTTTATGCATAAAATCCCATGTGGGAAGTTATCAAATATCTATCTACAAAGAAGAGATAAACTGTGGTACATTAATACAATGAGATACCCCTCAGCAGTAAGAAACAGACTATGGAAACATTACAATAAGATGGATATGTAGATGAATCTTTAAAAAAATTATTTTAAAGTACTAGGAAATGGACTCAATCCAATTATATACATGTACAAATATGGCATGATAAATCCCACTATTATGTGTATCTATAATGCACCAATAAAGAAGTAGATTCAAAAGCGTAAATTGCTTTATATAAAATTTTAGACCAGACAAAATTTATCTTGGAAAAACAATAAACAAAGCACTGGTTGACTCCAAGGGAGGAAGGGAAGAGATTGAGGACATGCACAAGATAACAGAGAGATGGTCATACACTTTTGTTCAATTGGTCCTTTTTAGTTATACATGAAGTAGAATCCATTTTGATATAGTTATTCAACCATGGAATATATCTTATTCTAGTTAGGACCCCATTCTTCTAGATAAAGACCCCATTCTTGTGGATATACATGATAGTGGGATTCACTGTGATGTTTTCATATATGTACGTAGGAAAATTATGTCAGATTTCTTCCACTGTCATTGTTTGCTCTGCTCATGCAAATGGGTCAAAATTCCTTGAGTTCTCTCATGTATGATCTGTGCCTTTCACTGTGTGTGCATTGCATATTGTTTATTAGAACTGCAAAAATAATGCTCCAATGTACTTGGGTTGTAAGAAACAATTTAAAAGAACAGAAAAATATGCCAATTGAGGAGAACCTTAATTAATTATCAATACTGAGTTTGATCCTGTGAGGAGGAACAACTTTTTTCTTCTTGCACCCACAGTACAGTCCAGCTGAGTTTAGATGGCATACAGCTAATGATTCCAGGAAAAATTGTTCTTTTTCCACACAATGATCTAAAAACCTGGGAATGCAAAAAAGAGGCCCAACATCCTTGGCTACAGTGATATCCATCTACAACTCTCATCATATGGGACCAAAGTTTCTCTTGGAAATCTCTTCCTAATGGAAAAGGCCTGGGGTTCATGAGGTCACCCTATGTTTTGCAATACATTGAGGGTGGCTTGCTCTCCACATAATTGGTCTGATTGGAATAAAGACTGCAGTGGTTAAGAAAGCTTTAAGGACACTATTTAAAGAACATTTGGAGTTTTAATATCAAGGTGACCTTAGAATCCTTAATAAGCAAATAATCAGGGTGATTTTGAAAATGGGAATATCCTGGGCAAATCTCAGGTGCATTCCTGTAATCCCAGCAGCTAGGGAGGTTGAGGCAGAAGGATCTGGAGCTCAAGCCAGTCTTGGCAATTTAGTAAAATTCTAAGCAACTCAACAAGACCCTGTCTCTAAATCAAATCCATAAGAGGGCTGGGGATATGGTTCAGTGGTTAAGGGCCCAAGTTCAAACTCTGGTACAAAAGCAAAAAAAATTCACGGAAAACACTCTTGAGAAATTTCAAGATAGTTCAGATTGGCAGGTAAATTTGTATCTAAAATGGCCACAGAATTCTAGCAATTGCCACTGTATGGACAAGGTATACATTATGCTCCAAATTTAAAAATTAACTGCTTCTGTGGATACTAAGTCTTCAATTTATGGGTTTGTTACTTTCACTGAGGTCTTAAATCCTTGATTATATTACCAATTCATTTTTTTACAATGTTACTTGAGATAAAACCACAAACTAAATCTAATTATTAAGTATTCATTTTGGTGAGGACTTCTCACCAGTAAGAAAGAACAGACTGCTGAAGCAATACTGTAGCATGTATTAATATACCTCAATAACTTATTCTCTGGAAGATGAGCATTTGATTATTCCCAGTGCAAGGTTTTATGCATAAAATAACCAGAGGCTGACCTGTAGGTTTTCTAACCTCTCTCAGACACCCAATGGCACAAATAAACAACTTGACAGTCTCAACCGAAATATCATGAGAGATAATTCATCAGTCTATTGGTTGCCATGATCCTCAGCCTGCCGATGGACCCCAAATCATTACTTTTTGCACACAAGCTTTTCTATAGACAGCTCCCAAGTTCATCTTTTTTTCTTCCCTGCCAAAAAAACTCCCAGTGTGTTGGAATAATATTGTATCAGGGGACTCTGCAACAAATGTCATACTCATTTGCTTGTCAAGGTTTTGAGGGCAATTTTCTCACTAAATTGTCTCTACACCACAACCCAGACTCTCTATATAGATAATAAGAGGATTCTTAGCAATTAACTGAGTTGCAGTAAAATATTTTCCCAAGCTATCATGTAGTAATGACCAAGAGAAACTGGGAGAGAGATTTTTTTTCCTATCTAGTTTAATAAGTGTACATCCAAGTTGGGCTATGCAGGGTGTCGGCTCAGGCAGGCCCCAGGCTGAGTATCCATCTCTCTGCTGCTTTACCACTTCCAGACTGACAGCTAAATTACTGCACAGAAAAGGTTTTTCTGGGCTGTAACCATAATGCTGCCACTGAAACTAGTTTGTTGGCTAAAGGATAAACAGAGATTTGAAAGACAATTTTCATTAACAGAGAAAGATGCGGTATGGGAGAAGAGAGCTGGATCTGCATGGGAAAACGAGCTTAGTGACTGCAAGGACAAAATGCAAATAGACATATGCTAATTGGGTGGTAATTTTCTCGTCAAGTGGCAGGCACTTGCAGAATTCTTGGATGATCCCCAAATCTGCATCTTAGATTTTGTTACACATTCTTGATACCCAAAATGGCTAAGCAACAGAGGAGTTTCTTACCTATAAATGGAATTAAAATGAGAGCCGTAAACTAAATTGACAAATCATTTTCAGGAAAATGAACCTCTGTTGAAGTGTCATCGAACAATAGGACTGGGAATCAAGATTGAGGAATAGGAGGAAAATTGAGTTCATGTTCAGTAAATTATTTGGCTAATATGCAGAAATCACTGTGTGACAGATATATCGAGGAGATAGGGGTCCTGGCCTCAGTGATCCTGTAGCTTAGATGGAGCAGAGAGAAGATAAACTCAACTCCACACTAAGTTACAGCTGTCAGGCTGGAATGGATCACATTTATCTTGAAGTCTATTTCATCTCCAGTTGCCAATAGGACAGAGCAATTGAACAGCCCACGCCAAGGGCTCTCAACATACATTGAATAAATTAATGAATATTTCTTGTAATAGGGTAACAGCAACATGAGAAAGTCACAGACAAGTGACTTGGTAAATTAGGAAGGCTAAAGCATTTATTTAGAAGGTCAAAGATGACCTTATAAAGATGTGACATTAGATTTGAGCCTCAATGTTCTATTTGGAGGTTCAGAGTTCCACCAAGGAAGACATAGCAGCCTGAACAGAGAAGTGGAAAATTCCTAGGGATTAACAGGAAATAGCAATAGTA
>NW_026000241.1:26462961-26481130 GCF_001458135.2 Marmota marmota marmota
ACATAAGGTTCTGAGAAACCCTTTGGTAGAAAAAACTGATCACCTCTGGTTAGCCCAGTGTTTTTCAAACTGTTTTGACCACCAAACCCATTCTGAAGGGCTTTCACTATCTTGCAGAATGAATATCCTGAGTTGTAGCCTTGGGACAACATTGTGGAGATCATAAATTGATGACCTGCATTGCATTTATATTTTCAAACAGAGTGACCACATACATTAAGATAAAAAGTGGGGAGAGAAAGGTACCCCGGTTGATCTAGGAACATGGGGCCTGCAAGCTCAGGTAAACTACTGTTTCTTTTGTGATGGATGTGATTCCTCTGCTTCATGACAGCTCTGACATTCCCTTTGCATTACTCCCAAATCACCCCAGACATGTCCATCACTTGTCTAATCCCCATAGATACATAATTTGGGAATTTTGTCCTGGGGAATCTGCATCATTTAGTTGTCCCATATACTCTTAGGAAAAAATAATGCCTACATTCTAGTGATAAGAAATGTCAGTACGGATGGACACCCTTTTGTAGCAAGAAGTCATTTCTATACATGCTGGACTTTATGAAAATAGACATCCCTAGATCAGAACATTGCCCTCCAAATGACCTTTATCCCTTTCTCTGCATCTGAAAGGCATAAAGCTCTTAAAATCACTTGGGGGTCTTGGGATACTACCAGTTAGTTATCTCTATGAAGTAGTTCACTTGTATTCCCCAGGAATGGACTTCCAATGAGATGGCTCTTCATTTCTGGTTTTGTATCTTTTTAGGCTCACATCCTCAGTGACTGGCTGTTCTGATGGCCCATGGGGTTCCAAAATGCACTCTGTCATCTACTAACAAATGGCCCTGGGTCTTCACTGCAGATCACCTTCATAGTGAAACCATTGGCTCTCCAGGATGAGTCCTTAGTTCTCATTTTCAATAATATCACCCTAACTTTTTCTGAGCTAATGTGTTGAACTGCTCAGTTTTATCATCAAAAAGCTCTCTGTGGCTTGACCTTATAAGATCAGTGCCTTGTCTAAGTATTTTTCATTTTGCACCTTTTACCATTTTAAAAATGGCAGAGGTCAGCGTCCCATGATTCATTAACATCATTCAAAGGCAACTGATATATTGTCACCAGAAATAATGTGACCTTGTGGTCTGGACAGGAAGTCAAAGGACTATGGCTGCAAAGAAGGCATTTCCTGTTTATGTTTCCCTCTTCTGGCAAGGAGGAATTTGAAGCAGGAACACCCCACACAACACCAACCACTCAGGTCAGGCAAGATACCTGACTCACCACACAATGACTTGACTGCGGAGGGAAAAGAACATTACCTGGCTCACTAGGCTGCTTTTGTTTCATCCATGTCTCAGATACAAAGCAGCAAGACTTGTTATATTAATACTTCTATGTTCTAGCCTAAGGAGATTGTTCATGATTATCAGAAGTTAGTAACACCATTTTCTCTGGTATAACAGACTTTGGATATGAATTGCCTGCTCATTACTGGCATTCGTTCATTCCACAAATATTTATTGAGCACCTATTAATGGGCCAGTCACTCTTTTAGGTGCTGCAGAAATAATAGTGAAAAGAAGAAAACCTTAGCTTTCATGGAGTGGTCTTATTTTTAATAAGACCCTTAAATTATTGTATTTTTGTGACTCTACTTTGCTTGCATTTCTGTCGGTAGCAATCAAGACTCAGACAAACACGATGGACCCCATCTAATGCCTGGATCCTTCCTAAAGTACCCCCAAAATGCAGTGGAGACCACCCTGTTAGCACATTGACCACGCTAAAGAAAGAAATGACCAAGGAGTCCACTTTACATATGAAATGACTGCAGGACCTTAAGAAAACAAACCTGGAGGATGTAAGCTCTGTAAGAAAAGGCACTGACTGCCTTGTACTTACCCCAGAGGGGCCTCACGAGGATGAAATGATAGCACAGCATTCACGGTTGTACCTAGCAAATATTTTTAGGCTACATAAATTTTAGCTACTATTATTAGTCACTGCTGTATCCTCTGGGTTTGGGGTTGTAAGTACTAAAATGTTTACATAATTATATTTGTATCTAAAGATCTTTAATAATGGAATACTATCATATTCACACCTGGAAGGTGAGTGGAGTTTTATTTTGATCATCTCATCTAAACTCTTAGCAAAGTCCTTTATACCAGTGATTCCTAGTTTAACTGATTATTGAATTGAATTAGAAAAGTGGCTCCAAGTGCCTTGAATTAAGACTTCAGACAAGTATCTCTTATAGTGAATATTATGGGCTAGATTATACCTACACAGTCCCCACTGTCCCATTTGTGCATGTAATATATGAAGGGTCAAAACAGACACCGTGGCCCCAGCATAAAGACAGCTCAATCATTTAATTTTCCCTGCCTCTTTCCTCTTTCACATGTTTCCTGAAGTACACCAGATAAAATATCATGACCCCCAAAAGGACACATTTAAGTCCTAATGTGATCTTTTTGGAAAATGGGGCTATTGCAGATGTCACTTTATTTATTTATTATTATTTTAGTCATAGATGGACCTTTATTTTGTTTATTTTTATGCAGTACTGAAGATCTCAGTGCCTCACACATGCTAGGCAAGCGCTCTAACATTGAGCCACAACCCCAGCCGCAGATGTCACTTTTAAGACGAGATTGTACTGGATGGAGGTGGGCCTCAGATCTAGTATGATGGGTATCTGACAATAAGATAGTCACGTGAAGACAGAGACATCCAGGGAGAAGGCCGTGTCCCCATACAGCAGATTAGGACAATAATTTTGCAAGCTAAGGAACTCCAGAGGTTGCTCGCACACAACCAGAAGCTATGAGGAGGCAAGGTAGGGTTCTCCCCTACAGGTTTCAGGATAAGAATGGCCCTCTTGGCACCTTGATTTCAGACTCAACCTCCAGAACCATTAGACAACACATTTCTGCTATTTTAAAGCCCAACAGTCCATGTCACCTTGTCACAACAATCCTAGGATCTACAGTCACAGTTTAACCTGAGTAATTTGCGTCAGTAGTTGGGTCAGATGGTCTTCCCATGCAGAGGCCAAGCCACAAAAATGCACTGTTTATTTTGTAGCTAAAAATTTGTGCATGCAATACATGAAGGGTCAAAACAGACGCCGTGGCCCCAGCATAAAGACGGCTCAATCATTTAATTTTCCCTGCCTCTCTCCTCTTTCACATGTTTCCTGAAGTACACCAGATAAAACATCATGACAGTGTATACGCAGGGAGCCTCACGGGCTGTCACAGCGCAGTCCCACTGAGATTTACAATGCCCTCGCCTTGCATAGTCAGGCAGGTTTTCGGTGAGACATGGGGTATTTGAGGCCGAACTGGGAAACCAGACTGCTCTGGGAAATGAGACTGGTCTGGGAAGTTTCCAGAGTTCTCTGGGTGCCCTGAGTATTCTTTCAATATGAAATCATTCCTTGTTTGGGTGGAAAGATGAAGCATATAAATTTGGTACGATATATGCCAGTTAATTCAACAAAATGTCAAACTGTCTGGGAAAGCCCTTAGAAAGGTTTACTTTCTGTGTCACCAGGGAACTGAGTGATAGGGAGGCGAGCGTATGAAAATGAGATTTTCTCTAACTTCTGCCTACAGTGAATAAATCAATGGGATTTTTCAAGTCCTCTCCATATCAATGAGTTTATTTCATAAACAGGCAAGTATTTACAGACTCAAAACATCTCTCTCCAGTCTTTCTTCTCTTCCCATCCCAGTCTAATTTCTTGCATTGCATTCTCCATTTCCTTCTTTTGCATCATTGCTTCCCCTGAGCTTTGCATAACTATAGGGAAACATCTGACCAACCGTGCATCTTCTCTCTCTTAGCTTCTAAAAGCCATGATGAGTGTGGGCGGTCTTGACTTTCTGATTTTTTTTTTTTTTTTAAAGAAGATTTAGTCTCCCTGCCCTGAACTGGGTTTAGGGTAATTGTG
This sequence comes from Marmota marmota marmota, assembly GCF_001458135.2. Taxonomy (NCBI): domain Eukaryota; kingdom Metazoa; phylum Chordata; class Mammalia; order Rodentia; family Sciuridae; genus Marmota; species Marmota marmota. The sequence goes on from NW_026000241.1 coordinate 26,466,929, forward strand.
TATCTGCTTGAGGGCTAAATGCAGTCTCTAGCCTTTTTCATAAAGTTTATGGCCCTGGTGCCCCTTTAAAGGTCTCATGTGGCTGATTGATAGGCTCATTTCTGATACTAACCATAAAGAATTGGCCATCGTGAAGATAAGCCGTTCCTCCCCTGAGCATTACAGGAGGTAAAGGCAGGCCGCCATTATAGATGACGCCACCATTATGGATGGTGCTTCTTTCCTCAATCAGATTCATCCTTCAGCAGCCCAGGCAGCGCTCTGTGCTGGGGGAACGGCACCACAGGACCTATCCCCTCAGTCCAGTCCTTTTAGTTAATGGGTATCTAAGGATTAAAGCATCATCATGGATGAGTGGAGAAAGCAACAGTTAATACTCTCTTTCATAACTTCTGTTAATTTCCTCTTGGTGGCATTAACTAAAGGAGTGAGCAGAATCGAAACTATGCAATGTCAACCTTTTTATTTACTCTGAGTATTTCCCAGATGTTTCCGCTTTGATATTGTCTCCTTTCCATCTCAATCTGTCTTTTCCTCCCGAAGGTATCATTCATGTATCTCTTCATGACATAAGTGTGGGAATGGGTGACGCTTACTTTTGCAACTTATATATTCTATACACTGAGCTGTCTAGGTCAAAATAGCATTTGAATTCTTGGAGAAAGGTAAGGGAGGAAGGGAGAAAAATCAGGAAAGAAGATACAGGTTAAAAGAGGAATGATACACTTTGGGGATGGAGAGAGGGAGATTTTATGAATGTTTAATTCCCATGGAGATAGTTAATTTCCTAGAGGGAGGAGAGTTAACTTGTCCCTTGCCAAAAATGGACACAGACAGAGATGCTGCAGAAAGCTGATATAACCTGACAGTCTACTGCATGCAGGAAGCAAGGGGAGGAGAGAAGGAACAAAAGAGTGGAAAGAAATAGAGTTGAAATAATAGAGAAGCAGGTTTGAGAAGGAAGGATTGTCACAAAGATATTTTCTGGACACTTTTTACAGGGTAGATAAGACACAAGAACTAGTGATATTAGAGTTAAGACATGGTCTATAAACATAAGAAACCCACTTTTGGGTAATGGGAACATGAGAACTATATATCAAACTATTACATTTAAAGGACAAAGTGTAATGAAAGACATGTAGAAATGGTGGCCAACACCTATACACCCACATCTGTCTGGTTACTTTTTTACATTGCATCATGAAATAGATCTTGTTACTCTCTGACCCAATGGACCACTTCCTCCATCTCAAAACATCCTTTTCTTGTGATTTCTGTGTACCTCACTACTTCTTTGTTTCTTTTCAATCTCTTTGGCAAGCTGATCTTCTCTCCTCAGCTATTCAACACGATTTCACCAAGGTTTGGTCCTGTACTCACTTCTCTTCTCCATGCTCTTAGGCTGTGCCATTCAACCTCCAGCTTCAACTACCTTTACAATGTTAAGGACACTCAAAGGATCTCAACAACTCTGCTTCCTCAACCATTTAGAATGTTTCCCTCTCCCGGCTGCCTACCCAGTATTGGTAGCGCACTTGCTGGGGAACATCTCCATGGGTATGTGTCTATCTTTATCTGCCAGTTAGGATCTAGGTCACTCTTAGTTGTGTGGCATTTTCATTGTTCAACATGGCATCTGGCATGTGTCCATTGGTTACTCAACTGATGACTAGAATTGGGTTAGGGCTTTGGGGAACAACCCACACTACCACTCCATATGCTGGTCACTGGGTCTCTCTGCAGCAGCACTGTGAACACATAACCAGATAAGTGAGCCAAGCTAGTTAATTAAAAGAATAGCTTTCAGATGGTATTCTATTAATTATGAGAGTTTAAAAAGAAAACGAGAACAAAGGATTGGAGAGTCATCTCTTAGTGTCCACAGGGGTTAGTTTTCAGACCCCTGTGGATACCAAACCTGTAAGTGTTTGAGTCCCTTCTATAAAATGGTGAAGTATTTGCATTTAATCTATGCATAACCCCTATACTTTAGATCATCTCAAGTTACTTATTATACCCAATACAATGCCAAGGCTCTGTAAGTAGTAGTTGTACTATATTGCTTAGGCAATAATGACCAAAAAAAAAAAGTCTGTATATATTCAGTACAATTTTAAAAATATATTTTGAATTTGTGGTTGGTTCAATCTGAGGATGCAGTGTTCACAAATATGAGAGTTGATTGTATATGGCAATTAATAAAGATAATTTGAACTTCTAAAATTTTTTGTATAGTCAAACTTTTCTACACTATATATACACTATATATAATTAGGGCTTTTGAGATTAGTTTTATGTGTTGATGGTGTGAGAAAGGTGTGTGTGTACACCTTGTAAACACACACATGTATGTGCACACACTAAAGTGCACACACACACAGAGCACTGAGACAGAAAAGAGGAATGTTAACTAATAAGAATTCTACAAGTTGAAATACCAGGAGTGACAACATTTTTTTCCCCAATACATTATATTGCCCCAATTCTTCCATAAACATTTTCCCAAATTGCCTTTGTTTGTAAGTGAATTTTAGGGAGGAATAAGGCAAAGAGAAATTGTTTACTCAAATGGCCTGTCACTTCTTATTTTCAAGTATTAAAAACAGAAAAGTATTTACAGATACTAAATTTGATAGTAACATGTGCTCTCTCGAATTTTAACTCAGTAAAAAATCTTGATGATGAGTACCAGACACTGACATCTTAGTCAACTAATTGAAGCCATCAAAATAAACAACCCCTTATGAAAATGAAAATTGAATATCACAATGGAGAAATTGAAAGCATGTTTTATCACAGGCAATTTATTATCTGACGACCTTGGAAAACAACAGGAAAATTATGTTTCTCACATTAAATGGAAAAGGCAAGGGCTTCTTTAGGCAACATAGTAATTAGGGAAACTTGGTCATTCAGAAAGAAAGAATTGTGCTTATCATATGTGCTAGCACTGTCTGATTTCTTTCTTCTTTGCATTTGTTTGGGAAAATAGCATATTATTATGCTAATTAATGGATGACAGAAAAAGCAGTACCAATTTATTTTCAAAACTTCTATCTTTATTGCATAAAAGAGTGATCCCACAAAGCTACCTCAAAAAGCCATCAAGGTGTTAAAACTACGAGGTGTGCCAGGAAATAACAGCATCCTTCTCCATTGGGGTCACAGCCAATGAACACCACTGCCTTCCATCCATGTATCAAACTCTAACATTGTTCTTCCTATGCACGGACAATGTGAGCTAGGTTAGTGTGGGCATTCACATCCTAGCTCCTCAGATATAGTACCAAATATCAAATACTCATTTGAGGGATTTCTAGTCTCTGTCCAACAGGATAAGAAAAGACATGAATTCTGGGCAGGCTGCAGGTGAAATTGTCATATTCATGCCCACATCTTGCTCAGGGTTACTGATCATATGTACATCAACAGAAATCTTTACTAGAACATCTGGTCCAGCTAGTGAAAACGCTTCTATGTCGCTTGAATCAGTGTCACACCACAGCAGTGGTGCTCCTAGCTAGTGATGCTTATGTACTTCAACGATTCATTAATTTTGTCACATTACTTCAAAAACATTCTCTGAATAGCAAAACATATCCATTTTCTTTTGAAATGGACTGCCAGCCCAGTAACTGGATTTTTAATGCTGATATTTCAGAAATCTAGCATTTTGCAAAAGCACTACTTGATATAAGCAAGAAGTGGATATAAATCAGAATTCCAGATCATTTGCAAAGGATTTTTAATAGCTAACGTGGTTTAAAAAGCCCTCACAATAATGTAAGAGTGACTGCAGAAACTTTAACAAACATACAATGTTCTAGAATAATACTTAAAATCAAATGTAATTAAGTAGTTTGTTTTCCTGTTTTTCAAGTAAATGAACTCATCGACTATGACATTTGTGTGGCTATCTTGGTATCTGACAGCATGTTTGAATGAAATATTCCTGAGGCTGGGAAGTGCTCTGGAGTATGATTTTTAGAACTGCAAGTCTAGTGGGATAGAGAAACACAGAACCCTGCCACCTTTTAGCTTTGTGGTCTCAGAAACTTAGTGTCCTAAGATACAATTTGGAAAAAAAAAAAAAAACATTTCCTTCTAGTGCATAAAATACTATTATATAATAAGGGAATTAATTCTCTGCTATGTTTGACCACAGCTTTGAGTGAAGCTCCCTCCTTCCATGTCCCTCCCCTATCCCAGAACAATTAACTACATGAGTCATAAACATCACTTAATATTATAAGGGAGTTCCCAGTGAATATTAAGCAAGAGTCCTTTTTTGGGGGTTACTTACAACTGAATGTGAAAAAAAAATCTTTTTTTTTTAAATGTTGCTTTTGATTGCTGATGTCATGGACATTGGCAAGAATATTGCAGCTGTACATCAAAAAGATATTTTAGGAATAAGTCAGCATAAGAATAAAATAGAGCTCTCATAAAACTGAGAGATCTCTTTTGTATCAAAGTGTATTTATGAGGTAATATTTCAACAGAAATGGAGAAAAAATGGAAATCCATTGCCATTATATTACTATTTTGTTGAGATGGCAATCTTATAATGAAATCTAAAATTCCAGATCTCATATCCTAAAGTGGATGCCTGCTTGCTTTAATCTTGGTTATCGTTATAATACTGAAGCAATCACCAAAATTAGCTTTGGCATTTACAAAAAGGCAGGCTAGGTTCAACTTCCCTTCTTTATGTAATCCCTTCTCTAGCTCTGTGGCTGCCCAAAGTTCAAGAACACTCAACTGCAACCAGAAATGGGATAATGACTGTAATTTGGTATTTGGTACTTAAAGTCTTCCCTAATAGTCTTGATAAGTCACAAAGGTGTTCTGAATTCTGGTTTAGCTCTTCCAAACTATAATTTCTGAGATGATGCTTAGAGGTGAGAAGTAAGAAGAGGAACCAAGGTTCTGTTTGATTGAGGCTGAATCTGAAGATGAGACCATGTGACCTTTGGGTTCTGTTTCTTAGCCTGTGAAACAAGTATCTCGAACCCCATGGTCTATGGACCCCTTTGAGCCCAAAGATTTTATGATTGCACAGAGTTAAAGCTATTCCTTAGGCTTCAGCTATTCAAATCCCACTGCATAAATTTTGCCTTCATGCAAGCAACTCTCACTGTCCTTAAGTATTTATTTAAATTTGCATACCTTTTTTTAAAACCTTAATAAACATAGTTAAAATACACAAGATAGGTAAGTCATAGCACTGCCACCAATAGTACACTTTCTTCTCTTATCAAATAGAAGAAAAAGTATGCAAATGAACATGATAGAGACAAAATGGTGTCATTGAGTACTAGTTAATGGTGCAACCTAAGCAAAACTGCGAGTCTCAACACTGGGATTTCTGGGTTACAAAGTGCTATAGCATGCAATGCCATTGAACTGCCTTTCTTTCCAGTACTTTTGGAGAACTAAAAGGGGAATAAACTAGTTTCCTCACTATAGGACTTAATATGGTTTAAATCATTGCACTTACCACCTCTGGGAAAACTTTTTGTGACTACTAAGAATGTTCTATGCTTTCCCACTTGACTCCAGACCCCTGAAGCACAGGCACTGGTAACATTTCTTATACTCTGTCTCTGAGAAGCTGTCAGACATTGTCTTAATTCATACAACTCTAATCTTTCTGTTGCCTGAAAAGTGACAGAAAAACTTCATGGGCTCTGTGAGCTGGGTCTCCCCAGTTACCTCATTGCAAATTTTGCAAATGTGCACTTGAAAAAAATCTTTATGGAGACATCATTCACATATTACATGATACATTTGTTTCAATGGTTTCATTGTATTCACAGAGTTTTGCAACCATCACCAGAATCTAATTTTAGGATATTTTACTTTCTCACAATAAAGAAACCTCATACCTGTTAGTAGCATTAAGTCCCCATCACCCCGATCCTGGTCCCAACCCTAAGTAACCAACATTCTATTTCCAGTCCCTATTAATGTGTATGGCCTGGACATTTCTTATAGATCAAATCATAACAGTTACGCGTTATTTTGTGACTGGTCTCTTTCACTTAGCAGTGTTTTTAAGGTTGATCCAGGTTGTAATTTTCTATTATTTCTATTAGGTACTACATTTCTTTTTAATGCCAAATCATATTCTGAGCTAAGGAAATACCATGTTTTTATTTATCCATTCATCAGATGGTGAGCATCTGGGTCATTTCCCCTTTTTGATTATTAATGAATACTGCTGCTACCAATATGTATTGAGGAGTTTTGTGAGGATATCTGTTTTCATTTTTCTTGGTTATGTTCCTAGAAGTAAAATTTCTTGAAGAGGTGCATTTTTTATGAAAACTTTGGGAGTGATACATCAAAACAATTTTGCAAGCAAGCATCACAAGCATAAAATAATCCAATGTATCTGTTTTCTTATTTTTCTACTTTTACTCTTCTACTTTCCATTTTTATCTGTTTTGTGTGAAAAAAACAAAGCAAAAAAAAAAAACACCTATAATCAGAACATGTATTAAAGATAATAGAAAACAAAATGGATCATCTATCCACATAGTCCTCTAATTTCATACCAGAAGACAAGTATTATTAAAACTATTTTGTTTTTAATAAAAATAAGATTATATGCTATTTAGTAAGCTTGCATTTTTCCCTTCCCATGGATGTATTTGCATGTCACCTGACATAGATTTATTGCATTTTAATAAAAATTATAAATTAATTCATGATATCAATATCATGACTTATTTAACTAACCATCCTTCTATTTTATTTTTTCTGTTATAAAGCACAACAAACATCTTGAACATATTGTATCTTATGAACCTGAGCAACTGTACAGATTTCCTGAGAAGTGAGGCAGTTGGGTTTTAGGATGCCTAAAATTGAAATTTTAATAGATATTGGACATTTTTCATGCTAGAAAAAGTTATTCACTCTATATTCTCACTAACAATGAGTAAGTTCAGATTTCCTTATGGCCTTGCCATTGCTAGATATTGTGAAGGCCACAATTACAAAACATAGTTTTTATATATATTTTCAAATGTTAGTGTGCTTGAATACTTTTTCACTTTGTATATAGGTCATTGATATTTCTGCTGAGGACATCCAATTCATAGCATGTGGCTATTTTTCTACTGAGTTGTTTATATTATCTTTAATGGATTTGTCTGCATAAATATGTTCTATTTTTGTTTCCAAAAATGTTTTAGCTTTATTTTTCCTTTGCCATAAGGACATTTTATATTTTTATGTTCCTGATTCTCTCTTCACTGATTCTGATACTACTATTATTTTCCTGTTAAGTTGAAGAAACATTTTTATCCCATGTTGAAAATCCCTATATTTAGATTTCCTTCTGGGCTATACTCTGTTCGACTGGACTGACCTCTTTCTTTAGCCAGTGCCAAAATGTTTTAATTAAGCTTTATTGTAACATGTGCTACAATATTAGGTTGGACAAATTGCTTTTGCAAAACTGTCTCAACTATATTCATATACTTATTCTCACAAATGAACTATTTATTAACTTGAATCACTTAACAATTTTTTCTCTAAATTATAAGCCACAGGCATTATTAATAACACTTAACTAAAATAAAATGCTGTTTTCTCCAAAATATAAAGTTAAGGGGATCTAAATATTGGTGTTAAACTGCAACAATAAATTAGTAGAATTCTTACTGCAACAATAAATCGATAGAATTATTTCAGTTTACTTTTAAGTTTGGATGAAAGAATCTAATTCTGAATTCTTGAGAAGCAACAACAGAAATAGAAGGAAGCAGTCAATGCTCAAATCTTGAAGTACTCAACTGAATGTATGACTACACCAAGAACAGAAGACAACAAAGCCATCTAGTCATAAAAAAATACATTAAATTCCAAATGAATTAGAAAAGGCAATAAAGTTATTTGGAACTGCTATAGCAATTCTACCCTAAAAACCAATGGAACTCACCAATGGGGTCACTCAAAGATTAAATACAAATATGATTACAGTAGGAGAAATTTATAGTTAGGCAGCATTATATTCATTTCTTATTTTCTCTCAATACATTTTCATGTTTTTCTTTAATATTCTTTGTACATACTTATCTTCCCAATAAAAAATAATGAAGGAAATGATGGGCAAATGAAATTTCATTTTCACTGTAATTAGATTTCCCTTCTCAAAAATATTCTATCTTTTTAAATCACGACGAATTAAACTATAGTGTTTCCTTTATTGCAAAATTTCCATGCCACGCAAGTTAATCCTTTCTCAGGAAACATTAGGACTATCCTGGTATAGTTATATCTACCCAACCTTTGCCAGCAGTTTGAAACACAACTTTGAAGGGGATCTATGTCATAGAAGCTTTGACTTACTGAGATAACAGTAAATGTAGCCATTCCTTCTTTTGTCCAAATGTTTCATCCATGTGAGTCCATAAATTTTGGTTTACCCTCATCCTATGGTGAAGAGAACATTCATTCCTAACTACCCGTATGAATTGCATAAATCATTTCATTTAATCTTTAAAATAGGCCTGGGATCTTGAGTATCAGTGCCTGTACTTTATACATGAGGCTACTGAGCCTACTTATCTTATCCAAGTTCACACCTAATAAAGGAAACTCAAACCTGGTTTCCTACTATCAACACCAGGGATGTAAACCATGCTTCCTCTGCAAGCTTCACGGTATACTTAAGCAATTTAATTTTCCTTCTATATTTCAGAAATCAGCAAAGTACAACCTACAAGATAGATTTTGCCTCCTGCCTTTATTTTTTATATAAATAAAGTTTTATTGGGACATTGGCACACCATTTGTTTACATATTTTCTGTAGCTGCTTTTACAGTACAACAGCAGAGAGCTGTGGTCAAGAGAGACTGTGTCCACAAGACCTGAAATGTTCACTCTCTGGCACTACAGAAGAAGTTTGTCAGCTTCTGCTCTATTTCACCTACATGTTAGCTGAGAGAGTAGAAGACATTCTATAGCTATCTAAGATATACGCAAAAGGACAGTGTCCATAATATTTTTTTCATGTAGTATAATTTCATTTTGTGGAAAAAAGAAAACTGGCATACACACAAACAAATACACTTTTAAAATGTAAATAGCAAATTATGGTTGAACTTGAGGTGTTTGACTATAGGGAAATTTCATATTTAGATTTTTTAAAATAACAATTAATTTTAAAAAATTAATTTTAAAAAATTAATTTCTGCTGTTACTTACCAGTTTTGGATCTTTGAGCAAGTCACTTCATCTCTGCAGCATGGTATTTCATCTATAAAATAAGAGGCTTGATTAGACAACCTTCCAAATTTCTTTTAATTCTAACATTCTGTCACTGAACTTGACATAGCCACTCCATTTTCTTAGTATCATTTAATTTTGGTAACCACTGGTAATAGGGAAAGATGTTTGCCAGGGTTCCTGTGATTTAACATTTTCCATTTATCATTTCTAGCAGAAGGCATACATAACTCACTTCTTTTAGATTGTGCCGCTTTAATCTCCTTTGAGGGACTAGGTACAGGACTTGTGAGATGCCACCAAATTTATCACATTCAGCCTAACAATAGGTTTCTCAAAGATCACAGCAAACTCTGATTTGGGGGGGACAAGGAATTTTCTATTTTGATTTTCTTCTTTAAATAGGACTTTTTGTTGTATCAATTCTATTACTTGTGCTCTCTTTTAATATGTTGATCTGCTTTTTCTGAACAGTGTAACCTTGAACTTTGTCTTCAGAATGCTCCTATACTAAGAAGTTTCCATTTCCTCTAAATTTGATTGTTTCCAGTGTTATTGCAAAAACAACATCATGAATATTAGAGCACCATTAAATATATATTCTAATTTCACAAGAAATATAAAAGTATAGAACACTGGGTTTTTTGTTTTTTTTTTGAGACATTTTGTGGCTGTTGAAATGACAATGTTAAAAATCAAATCAAGTACCTAGTAAAAGTGAGGTATGGTCAGAGTGTGCCTGTTTCCGGAGAGTGGAAATCTACAACATTGTGGGCTTGGTGGGGGATATTTTCATCATATATCCAAAGCCTCAAGAGTTTCACCAAGCTATTCCACTCTGAGGAGTGTGCCCTGAGGAAATAATTAAAATAAGGAAAGAGAGAGGCTTGCCCTAGTATTTATAAAAGTAAAAAAAAAAAAAAAAGGAAATAACTTAGTGTACATAAATAGTGGCTTGAACTAACTAAATTGTGACATAAAAAATTAAATATTTTGCAACCATTGAAATTATAAACATGTAAAAGATCATGAGAAAAAGGTTCCTTCTAAAAAGTGGGAAATGACTATAAAAATAATATGTGTACTAGAATTTAATTTCTTGTACAAATGCTTATGATGCATGTGACAAAAAACAACTGAGAGATACTGGACAAAAGGGTAATACTAGTTACCTCTTGGTGGTAGAATTATCAGTTAACATTTGGATTTTTTTTAACTTTGAAGTTTTTTTCTGTATTGATCTCATATTATAGTACTCTAACATTTAGAAGTTATGAATTATAATTTTATATGTCTAGAATATGCCCACTCATAATCTATTTAGAACCAATCATTTCAAAGGTTCAAGAAACATTGTTTTATTAGAAATAATTTTGATCCACTGCATAATGAATAGTTTTTATTTGTATAGAATAAAAATTATTAATAATGAACAACAAAGAGAATAAGATAATAAGATCATCTCCCCCTCAAGCCCTCTCCTTCTTTATGGACGCTCAGTCTTTCATTTCCTATTTTTTTTTTTCCTTTTTCTGCAAGTTAGAACAATTGAATTTCTTTGTTTTTCACTTGGTTTTGGTATACCCACAGAAGTTCCTTGAGGGCAAGGACTGTATTTTAATTTATTTTTTTGGCTCATTTGGTATAGATCTCATTAAGTATTTGTTCAATGGAAAAAGATAATAGAACAAAACTATGATTTTTTTAACAACTTAAAATCCAAAGTCATTAGTTTGGAAAGATCCTGTAACCTGTGTGACCCAAGGTTCGTAAAATCTTCCCTGAACCACTTGGAGCCGATACAACCCAATCACACAAAAGCCAAGGGAGCTATATCAACATCCAGTATGTTGATGAAAAACAAGACCATCAATCTTGATGATTTAGGCAAAGTTAACCTTCTTTACCTGGACTGTCATTATTTAATTTTATGCCTTTAAAAGATTGCTTCTGATAAATCAGCCGTAATCAAAACTTTGAACTCTAAATATAATTAACCAAATGGCAACCCAGTGCCATTTAGGTGAAAGTTAATGGACAGAAAGTTTACGTTCCAAGTCAATTTTTATAACCTTGGCAAAGTAGAAGTGCATAATTAAATGCTGGCTTGGGTGGTGTTAAGAGGGAAATAGTTTAGAGAAAAGAATAAAATAGAATGCTAATTGTTCAGAATTGTATCTTTGTATCACCTATAAAGAGAGGTTTTCAGTCTAAATTAATAGTATAGGCAATCTATTTTTTTAAGCAACTAGATAAATCATTCTTATCTGGGTAATAATTCAATTTCCTTAAGAGCTCTTTTAGAGGACTTTATTGGTCAAGCTGAATACATTGTCCATGATAAAAATATTAAATTGCTTTTTAAATAATGGATTAATTCAAATAATTGTCCAATGGCAAGAGATTAAAAACATTTGGATTAATCTACTTCTAGTAAATCTGAATAAAGGTTCATGATATTCTTAAATTATAAAAGCAAGCACAAATATAATTAAAAGGCCAAGAGACTGAAAGAATAGAAGTCTCTCTCAGTTTTCCTTTGAAGTTGCTCTCATCCCATAGGGTCCACAAATGAGCAAGCCTTTCCTATGCCAAGTCTCCAAAACAAAAACCCAAAGTGGAAAGTTTCTGAATTAGCTGGCACAGCAGTCGGCAAGGCAAGCCAATCTCAATTAATTGAGGCTTTATTTTTGTACCTATTTTTGATTATGATTTTTCTAAGAGATTAGGAATTTAAAATTCAGTCTCTAGGATAAGTATTTTGTTTTGAATTTTAAACAGGGAAAAGGGGTTAGGATACCAAACGCCAACCCCTTTCTCAAATATAACTAGAAAACTTAGATAACCTCAAGTCTCTTAATGATGGAGCTTCTTACATTAAGTCATAATGTGTACACAAGAACGTTATTGCAAAAGATTCCTAAAACTCTATTCCTACTGGTTTGTAACTGCCAACAAGAGCTATTTTGTGTGTTGAACGCAACAAGCATGGAAGTTTCTGGCACACACATTTAAAATGCTTAAATGAAACAGCAGGATCACTCAGGCTCAGCCCATAAGCACCAAGACTAGAAGCGAAGGCTTTCAGTGATCTGTCTTATTACAGACGGCAAGAGAAACTCCAAGGATGTCCTGGTACATGGGGTTGGGGCTGGAGGAACACTAGAGAGTGCTACCATGAAATACAATTTTGGGATGATCTAACAAGAAGAGCTCACATTCTGATGGCATGGTTTATTTTAAGGCTTAGTAATTAGTGCTATATTCAATCAATTCACATGAACTTTACTGGGTTACTGGCCGTTAAGGAGGTTTTTCTCTAATGATTGTGAGGAGAGGCAATAGAGGGATTGCACAATAGTATTTTATCTTTAAGAGACAAATAGCATACTCTTCTTAATAATTAAAAGATTTCTATCCTCCCAAAATGTACATGGCAAAATGGTCAGCAAAGATAAGGTTTGTAAGAGGTGTCAGAGAATGGTACAGATTTAAAATATGACAACTAAACTCCAGATTCAAATGCTGATTTTTAAAAATTTGTTCTAATTAGTTATACATGACAGTAGAATGCACTTTGACACATCATACACAAATGGAGTATAATTTCTCATTCTTCTGATGGTTTATAGGAGAGAATACAATTCCAACATTTCAGAGAAAGTGAAAGGCACTAAGTTTTCCCAGTTCCTAGAGTCAAAATTTGGGGGGAGGAGGGGAGAAGCTGCCAGGTTTCCCCACTATTAAAAACATCCATTATGTAAGTGCACTAGTGGCATTAAAATCTAGCATTTTCCTAACTTTTGAAAAAAGCCTAAAAGTATGTTGGGCACTTCTGTTCACAGGAATGCATTAAAATTTATTTTGCTCCTTTTGATGGCTGCATAGAATTTTATTGCAGAGTGTTTCTTTGAGGGATGATCAGAATGTTTTCATCTTCTTTGTGCTGGTAGTGACACAAGTGTGTTTGAGTGCCCCAAATTCAAGGAGATAAGCCTTTCAAAATGATGCATTTTATTTGATGTAAATTGTGGTTCAACAGAGCTGGTTTAAGAAACTTAATCCCTCTTTGAAATTTGCACTTTGGCCATGTAAAATAAATAAATAAAGCAAAAAAAAAAAAGGTATGCATTCTCTTATTTTACATACATGTTTATATAATTTAAGTATATATATATATATATATATATACACACACACACACACACACACACACACATATTATGCAATGCACTGAGATACATGTAAATACATGTACTGTATATGAGTGTATTTACGTGTGTATATATATCATATACATATACACAAATATGTTTAAGTATACAATTTTATTACATTGGAACTTACTAGTAATATAATCTAGTGCTCTAGAACAGAGTCCTAACTTTTATCCTAAAAAACTTTTGTGTGTGTTAACTGGGGATCAAACCCAGCAAGACCTCACACATTCTAGACAAACTCTCTTCCACTGAGCTAAAACTTTGGCAGAGTCCTAACTTTTAAACATATGGTAAGGAGGAAGGAAGATGGCGGCGAGGGGAGTGCATTGCCCCCGTGTGCTGCTTCACTGTGTGGGAGTATGACAAGTCAGGACGGCTAAAGGATATCTTGTTAGGAATTTCCAGCAATAGTGGGGTGCTCCGGAACCTGGAGGAAGGATTTCCATCGCATGAGGATCGGCTACGGGGACTCAAACGCGAGAGGTTTGTCGCACGGAGGGTAACACTGCTTATTCAGCAAACCGCCCCGCGGCTAGAGTCTGCAGCGCGCGCTGGGAAACGAGGAGATAGCGACGCAGGGATACAGCGCTGCAGTTTCTGCCAGCCGTGCAAGCACCGTACTCAGGGCTGAATTCTGGGTTCCAGACGGGGGAAGGAAGTGGTCCATCTCGGTTCTCCACACAGGTCAGACCACAGAGGAGGCCAGCAGCCACCATGTTGGAAAGCTGACGTCACCAT